>NW_027553519.1:0-37303 GCF_045843805.1 Urocitellus parryii
GGTTTGTGTGCTATTGAAGTAGCCCCAAGCAGAGACTGACGAGAATCCCTTTCATTGAAAGGGGTTGCCAAGCTTCCAAAATACTACGAGTTTCCTGAAATCTCAGCAAACTTTTTTTCACTCAATATTGATGATACTTGCAGGTAGTGATCAGTACACGAATCTCACTTGGCTCACTAAATTTCGTTCTTCTAGGTTGAACCGTTCCTTTGCAGTAACCGTTTTCATGTTTAGGTTTCACTCTGTTTTCTCCTATATGGATACATGTAGTTGGAACTCTAAATCAAACACGGTTTGTGCTAGCTCTTTGAAACTTGGCACAATAATGTAGTTCCAAGTTCTATCGCTATGGTTTGTGTGCTATTGAAGTAGCCCCAAGCAGAGACTGACGAGAATCCCTTTCATTGAAAGGGGTTGGCAAGCTTCCAAAAAACTACGAGTTTCCAAAAATCTCAGCAAACATTTTTTCACCCAATCTTGATGATACTTCCATTTAATGATCAGTACACCAATCCCACTTGGCTCACCAAATTTCGTTCTTCTAGGTTAAACCGTTCCTTTGCAGTAACCGTTTTCATGTTTAGATTTCACTCTGTTTTCTCCTATATGGATACATGTAGTTGGAACTCTAAATCAAACACGGTTTGTGCTAGCTATTTGAAAGTTGGCACAATAATGTAGTTCCAAGTTCTGTTGCTATGGTTTGTGTGCTATTGAAGTAGCCCCAAGCAGAGACTGACGAGAATCCCTTTCATAGAAAGGGGTTGGCAAGCTTCCATAAAACTACGAGTTTCCTGAGATCTCAGCAAATATTTTTTCACAAAATCTTGATGATACTTCCATTTAATGATCAGTACACCAATCCCACTTGGCTCACCAAATTTCGTTCTTCTAGGTTAAACCGTTCCTTTGCAGTAACCGTTTTCATGTTTAGGTTTCACTCTGTTTTCTCCTATATGGATACATGTAGTTGGAACTCTAAATCAAACACGGTTTGTGCTAGCTCTTTGAAACTTGGCACAATAATCTAGTTCCAAGTTCCATCGCTAGGGGTTGTGTGCTATTGAAGTAGCCCCAAGCAGAGACTGACGAGAATCACTTTCATTGAAAGGGGTTGCCAGGCTTCCAAAAAACTGCGAGTTTCCTGAAATCTCAGCAAACATTTTTTCACTCAGTCTTGATGATACTTCCATTTAATGATCAGTACACCAATCCCACTTGGCTCACCAAATTTCGTTCTTCTAGGTTAAACCGTTCCTTTGCAGTAACCGTTTTCATGTTTAGGTTTCACTCTGTTTTCTCCTATATGGATACATGTAGTTGGAACTCTAAATCAAACACGGTTTGTGCTAGCTCTTTGAAACTTGGCACAATAATGTAGTTCCAAGTTCTGTTGCTATGGTTTGTGTGCTATTGAAGTAGCCCCAAGCAGAGACTGACGAGAATCCCTTTCATAGAAAGGGGTTGCCAAGCTTCCAAAAAAACTACGAGTTTCCTGAAATCTCAGCAATCATTTTTTCACCCAATCTTGATGATACTTGCAGGTAGTGATCAGTACACGAATCTCACTTGGCTCACTAAATTTCGTTCATCTAGGTTAAACTGTTCCTTTGCAGTAACCATTTTCATGTTTAGGTTTCACTCTGTTTTCTCCTAGAAGGATACATGTAGTTGGAACACTAAATCAACACGGTTTGTGCTAGCTCTTTGAAACTTGGCACAATAATGTAGTTCCAAGTTCTATCGCTATGCTTTGTGTGCTATTGAAGTAGCCCCAAGCAGAGACTGACGAGAATACCTTTCATTGAAAGGGGTTGGCAAGCATCCAAAAAACTACGAGTTTCCTGAAATCTCAGCAAACATTTTTTCACCCAATCTTGATGATACTTCCATATAATGATCAGTACACCAATCCCACTTGGCTCACCAAATTTCGTTCTTCTAGGTTAAACCGTTCCTTTGCAGTAACCGTTTTCATGTTTAGATTTCACTCTGTTTTCTCCTATATGGATACATGTAGTTGGAACTCTAAATCAAACACGGTTTGTGCTAGCTCTTTGAAACTTGGCACAATAATGTAGTTCCAAGTTCTATCGCTATGGTTTGTGTGCTATTGAAGTAGCCCCAAGCAGAGACTGACGAGAATCCGTTTCATAGAAAGGGGTTGCCAAGCTTCCAAAAAACTACGAGTTTCCTGAAATCTCAGCAAACATTTTTCCACCCAATCTTGATGATACTTCCATTTAATGATCAGTTCACCAATCCCACTTGGCTCACCAAATTTCGTTCTTCTAGGTTAAACCGTTCCTTTGCAGTAACCGTTTACATGTTTAGGTTTCACTCTGTTTTCTCCTATATGGATACATGTAGTTGGAACTCTAAATCAAACACGGTTTGTGCTAGCTCTTTGAAACTTGGCACAATAATGTAGTTCCAAGGTCTATCGCTATGGTTTGTGGGCTATTGAAGTAGCCCCAAGCAGAGACTGACGAGAATCCCTTTCATAGAAAGGGGTTGCCAAGCTTCCAAAAAACTACGAGTTTCCTGAAATCTCAGCAAACATTTTTTCACCCAATCTTGATGATACTTGCAGGTAGTGATCAGTACACGAATCTCACTTGGCTCACTAAATTTCGTTCTTCTAGGTTGAACCGCTCCTTTGCAGTAACCGTTTTCATGTTTAGGTTTAACTCTGTTTTCTCCTATATGGATACATGTAGTTGGAACTCTAAATCAAACACGGTTTGTGCTAGCTCTTTGAAACTTGGCACAATAATGTAGTTCCAAGTTCTATCGCTATGGTTTGTGTGCTATTGAAGTAGCCCCAAGCAGAGACTGACGAGAATCCCTTTCATAGAAAGGGGTTGCCAAGCTTCCAAAAAACTACGAGTTTCCTGAAATCTCAGCAAATATTTTTTCACAAAATCTTGATGATACTTCCATTTAATGATCAGTACACCAATCCAACTTGGCTCACCAAATTTCGTTCTTCTAGGTTAAACCGTTCCTTTGCAGTAACCGTTTTCATGTGTAGGTTTCACTCTGTTTTCTCCTAGATGGATACATGTAGTTGGAACTCTAAATCAAACACGGTTTGTGCTAGCTCTTTGAAACTTGGCACAATAATCTAGTTCCAATTTCTATCGCTATGGGTTGTGTGCTATTGAAGTAGCCCCAAGCAGAGACTGACGAGAATCACTTTCATTGAAAGGGTTGCCAGGCTTCCAAAAAACTGCGAGTTTCCTGAAATCTCAGCAAATATTTTTTTCACTCAGTCTTGATGATACTTCCATTTAATGATCAGTACACCAATCCCACTTGGCTCACCAAATTTCGTTCTTCTAGGTTAAACCGTTCCTTTGCAGTAACCGTTTTCATGTTTAGGTTTCACTCTGTTTTCTCCTATATGGATACATGTAGTTGGAATTCTAAATCAAACACGGTTTGTGCTAGCTCTTTGAAACTTGGCACAATAATGTAGTTCCAAGTTCTATCGCTATGGTTTGTGTGCTATTGAAGTAGCCCCAAGCAGAGACTGACGAGAATCCCTTTCATTGAAAGGGGTTGGCAAGCTTCCAAAAAACTACGAGTTTCCTGAAATCTCAGCAAACATTTTTTCACCCAATCTTGATGATACTTCCATTTAATGATCAGTACACCAATCCCACTTGGCTCACCAAATTTCGTTCTTCTAGGTTAAACCGTTCCTTTGCAGTAACCGTTTTCATGTTTAGATTTCACTCTGTTTTCTCCTATATGGATACATGTAGTTGGAACTCTAAATCAAACACGGTTTGTGCTAGCTCTTTGAAACTTGGCACAATAATGTAGTTCCAACTTTTATTGCTATGGTTTGTGTGCTATTGAAGTAGCCCCAAGCAGAGACTGACGAGAATCCCTTTCATTGAAAGGGGTTGCCAAGCTTCCAAAATACTACGAGTTTCCTGAAATCTCAGCAAACTTTTTTCACCCAATATTGATGATACTTGCAGGTAGTGATCAGTACACGAATCTCACTTGGCTCACTAAATTTCGTTCTTCTAGGTTGAACCGTTCCTTTGCAGTAACCGTTTTCATGTTTAGGTTTCACTCTGTTTTCTCCTATATGGATACATGTAGTTGGAACTCTAAATCAAACACGGTTTGTGCTAGCTCTTTGAAACTTGGCACAATAATGTAGTTCCAAGTTCTATCGCTATGGTTTGTGTGCTATTGAAGTAGCCCCAAGCAGAGACTGACGAGAATCCCTTTCATTGAAAGGGGTTGGCAAGCTTCCAAAAAACTACGAGTTTCCAAAAATCTCAGCAAACATTTTTTCACCCAATCTTGATGATACTTCCACTTAATGATCAGTACACCAATCCCACTTGGCTCACCAAATTTCGTTCTTCTAGGTTAAACCGTTCCTTTGCAGTAACCGTTTTCATGTTTAGATTTCACTCTGTTTTCTCCTATATGGATACATGTAGTTGGAACTCTAAATCAAACACGGTTTGTGCTAGCTCTTTGAAACTTGGCACAATAATGTAGTTCCAAGTTCTGTTGCTATGGGTTGTGTGCTATTGAAGTAGCCCCAAGCAGAGACTGACGAGAATCCCTTTCATAGAAAGGGGTTGGCAAGCTTCCAAAAAACTACGAGTTTCCTGAAATCTCAGCAAATATTTTTTCACAAAATCTTGATGATACTTCCATTTAATGATCAGTACACCAATCCCACTTGGCTCACCAAATTTCGTTCTTCTAGGTTAAACCGTTCCTTTGCAGTAACCGTTTTCATGTTTAGGTTTCACTCTGTTTTCTCCTATATGGATACATGTAGTTGGAACTCTAAAT
Organism: Urocitellus parryii; assembly: GCF_045843805.1. Taxonomy (NCBI): domain Eukaryota; kingdom Metazoa; phylum Chordata; class Mammalia; order Rodentia; family Sciuridae; genus Urocitellus; species Urocitellus parryii. Next base: position 4,834 of record NW_027553519.1, read on the forward strand.
CAAACACGGTTTGTGCTAGCTCTTTGAAACTTGGCACAATAATCTAGTTCCAAGTTCCATCGCTAGGGGTTGTGTGCTATTGAAGTAGCCCCAAGCAGAGACTGACGAGAATCACTTTCATTGAAAGGGGTTGCCAGGCTTCCAAAAAACTGCGAGTTTCCTGAAATCTCAGCAAACATTTTTTCACTCAGTCTTGAAGATACTTCCATTTAATGATCAGTACACCAATCCCACTTGGCTCACCAAATTTCGTTCTTCTAGGTTAAACCGTTCCTTTGCAGTAACCGTTTTCATGTTTAGGTTTCACTCTGTTTTCTCCTATATGGATACATGTAGTTGGAACTCTAAATCAAACACGGTTTGTGCTAGCTCTTTGAAACTTGGCACAATAATGTAGTTCCAAGTTCTGTTGCTATGGTTTGTGTGCTATTGAAGTAGCCCCAAGCAGAGACTGACGAGAATCCCTTTCATAGAAAGGGGTTGCCAAGCTTCCAAAAAACTACGAGTTTCCTGAAATCTCAGCAAACATTTTTTCACCCAATCTTGATGATACTTGCAGGTAGTGATCAGTACACGAATCTCACTTGGCTCACTAAATTTCGTTCATCTAGGTTAAACTGTTCCTTTGCAGTAACCATTTTCATATTTAGGTTTCACTCTGTTTTCTCCTAGAAGGATACATGTAGTTGGAACACTAAATCAAACACGGTTTGTGCTAGCTCTTTGAAACTTGGCACAATAATGTAGTTCCAAGTTCTATCGCTATGCTTTGTGTGCTATTGAAGTAGCCCCAAGCAGAGACTGACGAGAATACCTTTCATTGAAAGGGGTTGGCAAGCTTCCAAAAAACTACGAGTTTCCTGAAATCTCAGCAAACATTTTTTCACCCAATATTGATGATACTTCCATATAATGATCAGTACACCAATCCCACTTGGCTCACCAAATTTCGTTCTTCTAGGTTAAACCGTTCCTTTGCAGTAACCGTTTTCATGTTTAGATTTCACACTGTTTTCTCCTATATGGATACATGTAGTTGGAACTCTAAATCAAACACGGTTTGTGCTAGCTCTTTGAAACTTGGCACAATAATGTAGTTCCAAGTTCTATCGCTATGGTTTGTGTGCTATTGAAGTAGCCCCAAGCAGAGACTGACGAGAATCCGTTTCATAGAAAGGGGTTGCCAAGCTTCCAAAAAACTACGAGTTTCCTGAAATCTCAGCAAACATTTTTCCACCCAATCTTGATGATACTTCCATTTAATGATCAGTTCACCAATCCCACTTGGCTCACCAAATTTCGTTCTTCTAGGTTAAACCGTTCCTTTGCAGTAACCGTTTTCATGTTTAGGTTTCACTCTGTTTTCTCCTATATGGATACATGTAGTTGGAACTCTAAATCAAACACGGTTTGTGCTAGCTCTTTGAAACTTGGCACAATAATGTAGTTCCAAGGTCTATCGCTATGGTTTGTGGGCTATTGAAGTAGCCCCAAGCAGAGACTGACGAGAATCCCTTTCATAGAAAGGGGTTGCCAAGCTTCCAAAAAACTACGAGTTTCCTGAAATCTCAGCAAACATTTTTTCACCCAATCTTGATGATACTTGCAGGTAGTGATCAGTACACGAATCTCACTTGGCTCACTAAATTTCGTTCTTCTAGGTTGAACCGCTCCTTTGCAGTAACCGTTTTCATGTTTAGGTTTCACTCTGTTTTCTCCTATATGGATACATGTAGTTGGAACTCTAAATCAAACACGGTTTGTGCTAGCTCTTTGAAACTTGGCACAATAATGTAGTTCCAAGTTCTATCGCTATGGTTTGTGTGCTATTGAAGTAGCCCCAAGGAGAGACTGACGAGAATCCCTTTCATTGAAAGGGGTTGGCAAGCTTCCAAAAAACTACGAGTTTCCTGAAATCTCAGCAAATATTTTTTCACAAAATCTTGATGATACTTCCATTTAATGATCAGTACACCAATCCAACTTGGCTCACCAAATTTCGTTCTTCTAGGTTAAACCGTTCCTTTGCAGTAACCGTTTTCATGTGTAGGTTTCACTCTGTTTTCTCCTATATGGATACATGTAGTTGGAACTCTAAATCAAACACGGTTTGTGCTAGCTCTTTGAAACTTGGCACAATAATGTAGTTCCAATTTCTATCGCTATGGGTTGTGTGCTATTGAAGTAGCCCCAAGCAGAGACTGACGAGAATCACTTTCATTGAAAGGGGTTGACAGGCTTCCAAAAAACTGCGAGTTTCCTGAAATCTCAGCAAACATTTTTTCACTCAGTCTTGATGATACTTCCATTTAATGATCAGTACACCAATCCCACTTGGCTCACCAAATTTCGTTCTTCTAGGTTAAACCGTTCCTTTGCAGTAACCGTTTTCATGTTTAGGTTTCACTCTGTTTTCTCCTATATGGATACATGTAGTTGGAATTCTAAATCAAACACGGTTTGTGCTAGCTCTTTGAAACTTGGCACAATAATGTAGTTCCAAGTTCTATCGCTATGGTTTGTGTGCTATTGAAGTAGCCCCAAGCAGAGACTGACGAGAATCACTTTCATTGAAAGGGGTTGGCAAGCTTCCAAAAAACTACGAGTTTCCTGAAATCTCAGCAAATATTTTTTCACAAAATCTTGATGATACTTCCATTTAATGATCAGTACACCAATCCCACTTGGCTCACCAAATTTCGTTCTTCTAGGTTAAACCGTTCCTTTGCAGTAACCATTTTCATGTTTAGATTTCACTCTGTTTTCTCCTATATTAATACATGTAGTTGGAACTCTAAATCAAACACGGTTTGTGCTAGCTCTTTGAAACTTGGCACAATAATGTAGTTCCAACTTCTATTGCTATGGTTTGTGTGCTATTGAAGTAGCCCCAAGCAGAGACTGACGAGAATCCCTTTCATTGAAAGGGGTTGCCAAGCTTCCAAAATACTACGAGTTTCCTGAAATCTCAGCAAACTTTTTTTCACCCAATATTGATGATACTTGCAGGTAGTGATCAGTACACGAATCTCACTTGGCTCACTAAATTTCGTTCTTCTAGGTTGAACCGTTCCTTTGCAGTAACCGTTTTCATGTTTAGGTTTCACTCTGTTTTCTCCTATATGGATACATGTAGTTGGAACTCTAAATCAAACACGGTTTGTGCTAGCTCTTTGAAACTTGGCACAATAATGTAGTTCCAACTTCTATTGCTATGGTTTGTGTGCTATTGAAGTAGCCCCAAGCAGAGACTGACGAGAATCCCTTTCATTGAAAGGGGTTGCCAAGCTTCCAAAATACTACGAGTTTCCTGAAATCTCAGCAAACTTTTTTTCACCCAATATTGATGATACTTGCAGGTAGTGATCAGTACACGAATCTCACTTGGCTCACTAAATTTCGTTCTTCTAGGTTGAACCGTTCCTTTGCAGTAACCGTTTTCATGTTTAGGTTTCACTCTGTTTTCTCCTATATGGATACATGTAGTTGGAACTCTAAATCTAACACGGTTTGTGCTAGCTCTTTGAAACTTGGCACAATAATGTAGTTCCAAGTTCTATCGCTATGGTTTGTGTGCTATTGAAGTAGCCCCAAGCAGAGACTGACGAGAATCCCTTTCATTGAAAGGGGTTGGCAAGCTTCCAAAAAACTACGAGTTTCCAAAAATCTCAGCAAACATTTTTTCACCCAATCTTGATGATACTTCCATTTAATGATCAGTACACCAATCCCACTTGGCTCACCAAATTTCGTTCTTCTAGATTAAACCGTTCCTTTGCAGTAACCGTTTTCATGTTTAGATTTCACTCTGTTTTCTCCTATATGGATACATGTAGTTGGAACTCTAAATCAAACACGGTTTGTGCTAGCTCTTTGAAACTTGGCACAATAATGTAGTTCCAAGTTCTGTTGCTATGGTTTGTGTGCTATTGAAGTAGCCCCAAGCAGAGACTGACGAGAATCCCTTTCATAGAAAGGGGTTGGCAAGCTTCCAAAAAACTACGAGTTTCCTGAAATCTCAGCAAATATTTTTTCACAAAATCTTGATGATACTTCCATTTAATGATCAGTACACCAATCCCACTTGGCTCACCAAATTTCGTTCATCTAGGTTAAACCGTTCCTTTGCAGTAACCGTTTTCATGTTTAGGTTTCACTCTGTTTTCTCCTATATGGATACATGTAGTTGGAACTCTAAATCAAACACGGTTTGTGCTAGCTCTTTGAAACTTGGCACAATAATGTAGTTCCAAGTTCTATCGCTATGGGTTGTGTGCTATTGAAGTAGCCCCAAGCAGAGACTGACGAGAATCACTTTCATTGAAAGGGGTTGCCAGGCTTCCAAAAAACTGCGAGTTTCCTGAAATCTCAGCAAACATTTTTTCACTCAGTCTTGATGATACTTCCATTTAATGATCAGTACACCAATCCCACTTTGCTTACCAAATTTCGTTCTTCTAGGTTAAACCGTTCCTTTGCAGTAACCGTTTTCATGTTTAGGTTTCACTCTGTTTTCTCCTATATGGATACATGTAGTTGGAACTCTAAATCAAACACGGTTTGTGCTAGCTCTTTGAAACTTGGCACAATAATGTAGTTCCAAGTTCTATAGCTATGGTTTGTGTGCTATTGAAGTAGCCCCAAGCAGAGACTGACGAGAATCCCTTTCATTGAAAGGGGTTGGCAAGCTTCCAAAAAACTACGAGTTTCCAAAAATCTCAGCAAACATTTTTTCACCCAATCTTGATGATACTTCCATTTAATGATCAGTACACCAATCCCACTTGGCTCACCAAATTTCGTTCTTCTAGGTTAAACCGTTCCTTTGCAGTAACCGTTTTCATGTTTAGATTTCACTCTGTTTTCTCCTATATGGATACATGTAGTTGGAACTCTAAATCAAACACGGTTTGTGCTAGCTCTTTGATACTTGGCACAATAATGTAGTTCCAAGTTCTGTTGCTATGGTTTGTGTGCTATTGAAGTAGCCCCAAGCAGAGACTGACGAGAATCCCTTTCATAGAAAGGGGTTGCCAAGCTTCCAAAAAACTACGAGTTTCCTGAAATCTCAGCAAATATTTTTTCACAAAATCTTGATGATACTTCCATTTAATGATCAGTACACCAATCCCACTTGGCTCACCAAATTTCGTTCTTCTAGGTTAAACCGTTCCTTTGCAGTAACCGTTTTCATGTTTAGGTTTCACTCTGTTTTCTCCTATATGGATACATGTAGTTGGAACTCTAAATCAAACACGGTTTGTGCTAGCTCTTTGAAACTTGGCACAATAATGTAGTTCCAAGTTCTATCGCTATGGTTTGTGTGCTATTGAAGTAGACCCAAGCAGAGACTGACGAGAATCCCTTTCATAGAAAGGGGTTGCCAAGCTTCCAAAAAACTACGAGTTTCCTGAAATCTCAGCAAACATTTTTCCACCCAATCTTGATGATACTTCCATTTAATGATCAGTTCACCAATCCCACTTGGCTCACCAAATTTCGTTCTTCTAGGTTAAACCGTTCCTTTGCAGTAAACGTTTTCATGTTTAGATTTCACTCTGTTTTCTCCTATATGGATACATGTAGTTGGAACTCTAAATCAAACACGGTTTGTGCTAGCTCTTTGAAACTTGGCACAATAATGTAGTTCCAAGTTCTATCGCTATGGTTTGTGTGCTATTGAAGTAGCCCCAAGCAGTGACTGACGAGAATCACTTTCATTGAAAGGGGTTGCCAGGCTTCCAACAACCTGCGAGTTTCCTGAAATCTCAGCAAACATTTTTTCACTCAGGCTTGATGATACATCCATTTAACGATCAGTACACCAATCCCACTTGGCTCACCAAATTTCGTTCTTCTAGGTTAAACCGTTCCTTTGCAGTAACCGTTTTTATGTTTAGGTTTCACTCTGTTTTCTCCTATATGGATACATGTAGTTGGAACTCTAAATCAAACACGGTTTGTGCTAGCTCTTTGAAACTTGGCACAATAATGTAGTTCCAAGTTCTATCGCTATGGTTTTTGTGCTATTGAAGTAGCCGCAAGCAGAGACTGACGAGAATCCCTTTCATAGAAAGGGGTTGCCAAGCTTCCAAAAAACTACGAGTTTCCTGAAATCTCAGCAAACATTTTTTCACCCAATCTTGATGATACTTGCAGGTAGTGATCAGTACACGAATCTCACTTGGCTCACTAAATTTCGTTCTTCTAGGTTAATCCGTTCCTTTGCAGTAACCGTTTTCATGTTTAGGTTTCACTCTGTTTTCTCCTATATGGATACATGTAGTTGGAACTCTAAATCAAACACGGTTTGTGCTAGCTCTTTGAAACTTGGCACAATAATGTAGTTCCAAGTTCTATCGCTATGGGTTGTGTGCTATTGAAGTAGCCCCAAGCAGAGACTGACGAGAATCCCTTTCATTGAAAGGGTTGCCAGGCTTCCAACAAACTGCGAGTTTCCTGAAATCTCAGCAAACATTTTTTCACTCAGTCTTGATGATACTTCCATTTAATGATCAGTACACCAATCCCACTTGGCTCACCAAATTTCGTTCTTCTAGGTTAAACCGTTCCTTTGTAGTAACCGTTTTCATGTTTAGGTTTCACTCTGTTTTCTCCTATATGGATACATGTAGTTGGAACTCTAAATCAAACACGGTTTGTGCTAGCTCTTTGAAACTTGGCACAATAATGTAGTTCCAAGTTCTATCGCTATGGTTTGTGTGCTATTGAAGTAGCCCCAAGCAGAGACTGACGACAATCCCTTTCATTGAAAGGGATTGCCAAGCTTCCAAAAAACTACGAGTTTCCTGAAATCTCAGCAAACATTTTTTCACCCAATCTTGATGATACTTCCATTTAATGATCAGTACACCAATCCCACTTTGCTTACCAAATTTCGTTCTTCTAGGTTAAACCGTTCCTTTGCAGTAACCGTTTTCATGTTTAGGTTTCACTCTGTTTTCTCCTATATGGATACATGTAGTTGGAACTCTAAATCAAACACGGTTTGTGCTAGCTCTTTGAAACTTGGCACAATAATGTAGTTCCAAGTTCTATCGCTATGGTTTGTGTGCTATTGAAGTAGCCCCAAGCAGAGACTGACGAGAATCCCTTTCATTGAAAGGGGTTTGCAAGCTTCCAAAAAATTACGAGTTTCCTGAAATCTCAGCAAATATTTTTTCACAAAATCTTGATGATACTTCCATTTAATGATTAGTACACCAATCCCACTTGGCTCACCAAATTTCGTTCTTCTAGGTTAAACCGTTCCTTTGCAGTAACCGTTTTCATGTTTAGGTTTCACTCTGTTTTCTCCTATATGGATACATGTAGTTGGAACTCTAAATCAAACACGGTTTGTGCTAGCTCTTTGAAACTTGGCACAATAATGTAGTTCCAAGTTCTGTCGCTATGGTTTGTGTGCTATTGAAGTAGCCCCAAGCAGAGACTGACGAGAATCCCTTTCATTGAAAGGGGTTGCCAAGCTTCCAAAAAACTACGAGTTTCCTGAAATCTCAGCAAACATTTCTTCACCCAATCTTGATGATACTTGCAGGTAGTGATCAGTACACGAATCTCACTTGGCTCACTAAATTTCGTTCATCTAGGTTAAACCGTTCCTTTGCAGTAACCATTTTCATGTTTAGGTTTCACTCTGTTTTCTCCTAGACGGATACATGTAGTTGGAACACTAAATCAAACACGGTTTGTGCTAGCTCTTTGAAACTTGGCACAATAATGTAGTTGCAAGTTCTATCGCTATGCTTTGTGTGCTATTGAAGTAGCCCCAAGCAGAGACTGACGAGAATACCTTTCATTGAAAGGGGTTGGCAATCTTCCAAAAAACTACGAGTTTCCTGAAATCTCAGCAAACATTTTTTCACCCAATCTTGATGATACTTCCATTTAATGATCAGTACACCAATCCCACTTGGCTCACCAAATTTCGTTCTTCTAGGTTAAACCGTTCCTTTGCAGTAACCGTTTTCATGTTTAGATTTCACTCTGTTTTCTCCTATATGGATACATGTAGTTGGAACTCTAAATCAAACACGGTTTGTGCTAGCTCTTTGAAACTTGGCACAATAATGTAGTTCCAAGTTCTATCGCTATGGTTTGTGTCCTATGGAAGTAGCCCCAAGCAGAGACTGACGAGAATCCCTTTCATAGAAAGGGGTTGCCAAGCTTCCAAAAAACTACGAGTTTCCTGAAATCTCAGCAAACATTTTTCCACCAATCTTGATGATACTTCCATTTAATGATCAGTTCACCAATCCCACTTGGCTCACCAAATTTCGTTCTTCTAGGTTAAACCGTTCCTTTGCAGTAACCGTTTTCATGTTTAGGTTTCACTCTGTTTTCTCCTATATGGATACATGTAGTTGGAACTCTAAATCAAACACGGTTTGTGCTAGCTCTTTGAAACTTGGCACAATAATGTAGTTCCAAGTTCTATCGCTATGGTTTGTGGGCTATTGAAGTAGCCCCAAGCAGAGACTGACGAGAATCCCTTTCATAGAAAGGGGTTGCCAAGCTTCCAAAAACTACGAGTTTCCTGAAATCTCAGCAAACATTTTTTCACCCAATCTTGATGATACTTTCAGGTAGTGATCAGTACACGAATCTCACTTGGCTCACTAAATTTCGTTCTTCTAGGTTGAACCGTTCCTTTGCAGTAACCGTTTTCATGTTTAGGTTTCACTCTGTTTTCTCCTATATGGATACATGTAGTTGGAACTCTAAATCAAACACGGTTTGTGCTAGCTCTTTGAAACTTGGCACAATAATGTAGTTCCAAGTTCTATCGCTATGGTTTGTGTGCTATTGAAGTAGCCCCAAGCAGAGACTGACGAGAATCCCTTTCATAGAAGGGGTTGGCAAGCTTCCAAAAAACTACGAGTTTCCTGAAGTCTCAGCAAATATTTTTTCACAAAATCTTGATGATACTTCCATTTAATGATCAGTACACCAATCCCACTTGGCTCACCAAATTTCGTTCTTCTAGGTTAAACCGTTCCTTTGCAGTAACCGTTTTCATGTTTAGGTTTCACTATGTTTTCTCCTATATGGATACATGTAGTTGGAACTCTAAATCAAACACGGTTTGTGCTAGCTCTTTGAAACTTCGCACAATAATCTAGTTCCAAGTTCTATCGCTATGGGTTGTGTGCTATTGAAGTAGCCCCAAGCAGAGACTGACGAGAATCACTTTCATTGAAAGGGGTTGCCAGGCCTCCAAAAAACTGCGAGTTTCCTGAAATCTCAGCAAACATTTTTTCACTCAGTGTTGATGATACTTCCATTTAATGATCAGTACACCAATCCCACTTGGCTCACCAAATTTCGTTCTTCTAGGTTAAACCGTTCCTTTGCAGTAACCGTTTTCATGTTTAGGTTTCACTCTGTTTTCTCCTATATGGATACATGTAGTTGGAATTCTAAATCAAACACGGTTTGTGTTAGCTCTTTGAAACTTGGCACAATAATGTAGTTCCAAGTTCTATCGCTATGGTTTGTGTGCTATTGAAGTAGCCCCAAGCAGAGACTGACGAGAATCCCTTTCATTGAAAGGGGTTGCCAGGCTTCCAACAACCTGCGAGTTTCCTGAAATCTCAGCAAACATTTTTTCACCCAATCTTGATGATACTCCCATTTAATGATCAGTACACCAATCCCACTTGGCTCACCAAATTTCGTTCTTATAGGTTAAACCGTTCCTTTGCAGTAACCATTTTCATGTTTAGATTTCACTCTGTTTTCTCCTATATTAATACATGTAGTTGGAACTCTAAATCAAACACGGTTTGTGCTAGCTCTTTGAAACTTGGCACAATAATGTAGTTCCAAGTTCTATCGCTATGGGTTGTGTGCTATTGAAGTAGCCCCAAGCAGAGACTGACGAGAATCACTTTCATTGAAAGGGGTTGCCAGGCTTCCAAAAAACTGCGAGTTTCCTGAAATCTCAGCAAACATTTTTTCACTCAGTCTTGATGATACTTCCATTTAATGATCAGTACACCAATCCCACTTTGCTTACCAAATTTCGTTCTTCTAGGTTAAACCGTTCCTTTGCAGTAACCGTTTTCATGTTTAGGTTTCACACTGTTTTCTCCTATATGGATACATGTAGTTGGAACTCTAAATCAAACACGGTTTGTGCTAGCTCTTTGAAACTTGGCACAATAATGTAGTTCCAAGTTCTATCGCTATGGTTTGTGTGCTATTGAAGTAGCCCCAAGCAGAGACTGACGAGAATCCCTTTCATAGAAAGGGGTTGGCAAGCTTCCAAAAAACTACGAGTTTCCTGAAATCTCAGCAAATATTTTTTCACAAAATCTTGATGATAATTCCATTTAATGATCAGTACACCAATCCCACTTGGCTCACCAAATTTCGTTCTTCTAGGTTAAACCGTTCCTTTGCAGTAACCGTTTTCATGTTTAGGTTTCACTCTGTTTTCTCCTATATGGATACATGTAGTTGGAACTCTAAATCAAACACGGTTTGTGCTAGCTCTTTGAAACTTGGCACAATAATGTAGTTCCAAGTTCTATCGCTATGGTTTGTGTGCTATTGAAGTAGACCCAAGCAGAGACTGACGAGAATCCCTTTCATAGAAAGGGGTTGCCAAGCTTCCAAAAAACTACGAGTTTCCTGAAATCTCAGCAAACATTTTTCCACCCAATCTTGATGATACTTCCATTTAATGATCAGTTCACCAATCCCACTTGGCTCACCAAATTTCGTTCTTCTAGGTTAAACCCTTCCTTTGCAGTAACCGTTTTCATGTTTAGGTTTCACTCTGTTTTCTCCTATATGGATACATGTAGTTGGAACTCTAAATCAAACACGGTTTGTGCTAGCTCTTTGAAACTTGGCACAATAATATAGTTCCAAGGTCTATCGCTATGGTTTGTGGGCTATTGAAGTAGCCCCAAGCAGAGACTGACGAGAATCCCTTTCATAGAAAGGGGTTGCCAAGCTTCCAAAAAACTACGAGTTTCCAGAAATCTCAGCAAACATTTTTTCACCCAATCTTGATGATACTTGCAGGTAGTGATCAGTACACGAATCTCACTTGGCTCACTAAATTTCGTTCTTCTAGGTTGAACCGCTCCTTTGCAGTAACCGTTTTCATGTTTAGGTTTCACTCTGTTTTCTCCTATATGGATACATGTAGTTGGAACTCTAAATCAAACACGGTTTGTGCTAGCTCTTTGAAACTTGGCACAATAATGTAGTTCCAAGTTCTATCGCTATGGTTTGTGTGCTATTGAAGTAGCCCCAAGCAGAGACTGACGAGAATCCCTTTCATAGAAAGGGGTTGGCAAGCTTCCAAAAAACTACGAGTTTCCTGAAATCTCAGCAAATATTTTTTCACAAAATCTTGATGATACTTCCATTTAATGATCAGTACACCAATCCAACATGGCTCACCAAATTTCGTTCTTCTAGGTTAAACCGTTCCTTTGCAGTAACCGTTTTCATGTTTAGGTTTCACTCTGTTTTCTCCTATATGGATACATGTAGTTGGAACTCTAAATCAAACACGGTTTGTGCTAGCTCTTTGAAACTTGGCACAATAATCTAGTTCCAATTTCTATCGCTATGGGTTGTGTGCTATTGAAGTAGCCCCAAGCAGAGACTGACGAGAATCACTTTCATTGAAAGGGGTTGCCAGGCTTCCAAAAAACTGCGAGTTTCCTGAAATCTCAGCAAACATTTTTTCACTCAGTCTTGATGATACTTCCATTTAATGATCAGTACACCAATCCCACTTGGCTCACCAAATTTCGTTCTTCTAGGTTAAACCGTTCCTTTGCAGTAACCGTTTTCATGTTTAGGTTTCACTCTGTTTTCTCCTATATGGATACATGTAGTTGGAATTCTAAATCAAACACGGTTTGTGCTAGCTCTTTGAAACTTGGCACAATAATGTAGTTCCAAGTTCTATCGCTATGGTTTGTGTGCTATTGAAGTAGCCCCAAGCAGAGACTGACGAGAATCCCTTTCATTGAAAGGGGTTGGCAAGCTTCCAAAAAACTACGAGTTTCCTGAAATCTCAGCAAACATTTTTTCACCCAATCTTGATGATACTTCCATTTAATGATCAGTACACCAATCCCACTTGGCTCACCAAATTTCGTTCTTCTAGGTTAAACCGTTCCTTTGCAGTAACCATTTTCATGTTTAGATTTCACTCTGTTTTCTCCTATATGGATACATGTAGTTGGAACTCTAAATCAAACACGGTTTGTGCTAGCTCTTTGAAACTTGGCACAATAATGTAGTTCCAAGTTCTATCGCTATGGTTTTTGTGCTATTGAAGTAGCCCCAAGCAGAGACTGACGAGAATCCCTTTCATTGAAAGGGGTTGGCAAGCTTCCAAAAAACTACGAGTTTCCTGAAATCTCAGCAAACATTTTTTCACAAAATCTTGATGATACTTCCATTTAATGATCAGTACACGAATCTCACTTGGCTCACTAAATTTCGTTCTTCTAGGTTGAAACGCTCCTTTGCAGTAACCGTTTTCATGTTTAGGTTTCACTCTGTTTTCTCCTATATGGATACATGTAGTTGGAACTCTAAATCAAACACGGTTTGTGCTAGCTCTTTGAAACTTGGCACAATAATGTAGTTCCAAGTTCTATCGCTATGGTTTTTGTGCTATTGAAGTAGCCCCAAGCAGAGACTGACGAGAATCCCTTTCATTGAAAGGGGTTGGCAAGCTTCCAAAAAACTACGAGTTTCCTGAAATCTCAGCAAATATTTTTTCACAAAATCTTGATGATACTTCCATTTAATGATCAGTACACCAATCCAATTTGGCTCACCAAATTTCGTTCTTCTAGGTTAAACCGTTCCTTTGCAGTAACCGTTTTCATGTTTAGGTTTCACTCTGTTTTCTCCTATATGGATACATGTAGTTGGAACTCTAAATCAAACACGGTTTGTGCTAGCTCTTTGCAACTTGGCACAATAATGTAGTTCCAAGTCCTATCGCTATGGGTTGTGTGCTATTGAAGTAGCCCCAAGCAGAGACTGACGAGAATCACTTTCATTGAAAGGGGTTGCCAGGCTTCCAAAAAACTGCGAGTTTCCTGAAAATCCAGCAAACATTTTTTCACTCAGTCTTTATGATACTTCCATTTAATGATCAGTACACCAATCCCACTTGGCTCACCAAATTTCGTTCTTCTAGGTTAAACCGTTCCTTTGCAGTAACCGTTTTCATCTTTAGATTTCACTCTGTTTTCTCCTATATGGATACATGTAGTTGGAACTCTAAATCAAACATGGTTTGTGCTAGCTCTTTGAAACTTGGCACAATAATGTAGTTCCAAGTTCTATCGCTATGGGTTGTGTGCTATTGAAGTAGCCCCAAGCAGAGACTGACGAGAATCACTTTCATTGAAAGGGGTTGCCAGGCTTACAAAAAACTGCGAGTTTCCTGAAATCTCAGCAAACATTTTTTCACTCAGTCTTGATGATACTTCCATTTAATGATCAGTACACCAATCCCACTTTGCTTACCAAATTTCGTTCTTCTAGGTTAAACCGTTCCTTTGCAGTAACCGTTTTCATGTTTAGGTTTCACTCTGTTTTCTCCTATATGGATACATGTAGTTGGAACTCTAAATCAAACACGGTTTGTGCTAGCTCTTTGAAACTTGGCACAATAATGTAGTTCCAAGTTCTATCGCTATGGTTTGTGTGCTATTGAAGTAGCCCCAAGCAGAGACTGACGAGAATCCCTTTCATTGAAAGGGGTTGGCAAGCTTCCAAAAAACTACGAGTTTCCAAAAATCTCAGCAAACATTTTTTCACCCAATCTTGATGATTCTTCCATTTAATGATCAGCACACCAATCCCACTTGGCTCACCAAATTTCGTTCTTCTAGGTTAAACCGTTCCTTTGCAGGAACCGTTTTCATGTTTAGGTTTCACTCTGTTTTCTCCTATATGGATACATGTAGTTGGAATTCTAAATCAAACACGGTTTGTGCTAGCTCTTTGAAACTTGGCACAATAATGTAGTTCCAAGTTCTATCGCTATGGTTTGTGTGCTATTGAAGTAGCCCCAAGCAGAGACTGACGAGAATCCCTTTCATTGAAAGGGGTTGGCAAGCTTCCAAAAAACTACGAGTTTCCTGAAATCTCAGCAAACATTTTTTCACAAAATCTTGATGATACTTCCATTTAATGATCAGTACTCCAATCCCACTTGGCTCACCAAATTTCGTTCTTCTGGTTAAACCGTTCCTTTGCAGTAACCGTTTTCATGTTTAGATTTCACTCTGTTTTCTCCTATATGGATACATGTAGTTGGAACTCTAAATCAAACACGGTTTGTGCTAGCTCTCTGAAACTTGGCACAATAATGTAGTTCCAAGTTCTATCGCTATGGTTTGTGTGCTATTGAAGTAGCCCCAAGCAGAGACTGACGAGAATCCCTTTCATTGAAAGGGGTTGCCAAGCTTCCAAAATAATACGAGTTTCCTGAAATCTCAGCAAACATTTTTTTCACCCAATCTTGATGATACTTGCAGGTAGTGATCAGTACACGAATCTCACTTGGCTCACTAAATTTCGTTCTTCTAGGTTAAACCGTTCCTTTGCACTAACCGTTTTCATGTTTAGGTTTCACTCTGTTTTCTCCTATATGGATACATGTAGTTGGAACTCTAAATCAAACACGGTTTGTGCTAGCTCTTTGAAACTTGGCACAGTAATGTAGTTCCAAGTCCTATCGCTATGGGTTGTGTGCTATTGAAGTAGCCCCAAGCAGAGACTGACGAGAATCCCTTTCATTGAAAGGGGTTGCCAGGCTTCCAAAAAACTGTGAGTTTCCTGAAAATCCAGCAAACATTTTTTCACTCTGTCTTGATGATACTTCCATTTAATGATCAGTACACCAATCCCACTTGGCTCACCAAATTTCGTTCTTCTAGGTTAAACCGTTCCTTTGCAGTAACCGTTTTCATCTTTAGATTTCACTCTGTTTTCTCCTATATGGATACATGTAGTTGGAACTCTAAATCAAACACGGTTTGTGATAGCTCTTTGAAACTTGGCACAATAATGTAGTTCCAAGTTCTATCGCTATGGTTTGTGTGCTATTGAAGTAGCCCCAAGCAGTGACTGACGAGAATCACTTTCATTGAAAGGGGTTGCCAGGCTTCCAACAAACTGCGAGTTTCCTGAAATCTCAGCAAACATTTTTTCACTCAGTCTTGATGATACTTCCATTTAATGATCAGTACACCAATCCCACTTGGCTCACCAAATTTCGTTCTTCTAGGTTAAACCGTTCCTTTGCAGTAACCGTTTTCATGTTTAGGTTTCACTCTGTTTTCTCCTATATGGATACATGTAGTTGGAACTCTAAATCAAACACGGTTTGTGCTAGCTCTTTGAAACTTGGCACAATAATGTAGTTCCAAGTTCTATCGCTATGGTTTTTGTGCTATTGAAGTAGCCCCAAGCAGAGACTGACGAGAATCCCTTTCATAGAAAGGGGTTGCCAAGCTTCCAAAAAACTACGAGTTTCCTGAAATCTCAGCAAACATTTTTTCACCCAATCTTGATGATACTTGCAGGTAGTGATCAGTACACGAATCTCACTTGGCTCACTAAATTTCGTTCTTCTAGGTTGAACCGTTCCTTTGCAGTAACCGTTTTCATGTTTAGGTTTCACTCTGTTTTCTCCTATATGGATACATGTAGTTGGAACTCTAAATCAAACACGGTTTTGTGCTAGCTCTTTGAAACTTGGCACAATAATGTAGTTCCAAGTTCTATCGCTATGGTTTGTGTGCTATTGAAGTAGCCCAAGCAGAGACTGACGAGAATCCCTTTCATAGAAAGGGGTTGGCAAGCTTCCAAAAAACTACGAGTTTCCTGAAATCTCAGCAAATATTTTTTCACAAAATCTTGATGATACTTCCATTTAATGATCAGTACACCAATCCCACTTGGCTCACCAAATTTCGTTCTTCTAGGTTAAACCGTTCCTTTGCAGTAACCGTTTTCATGTTTAGGTTTCACTATGTTTTCTCCTATATGGATACATGTAGTTGGAACTCTAAATCAAACACGGTTTGTGCTAGCTCTTTGAAACTTGGCACAATAATCTAGTTCCAAGTTCTATCGCTATGGGTTGTGTGCTATTGAAGTAGCCCCAAGCAGAGACTGACGAGAATCACTTTCATTGAAAGGGGTTGCCAGGCCTCCAAAAAACTGCGAGTTTCCTGAAATCTCAGCAAACATTTTTTCACTCAGTGTTGATGATACTTCCATTTAATGATCAGTACACCAATCCCACTTGGCTCACCAAATTTCGTTCTTCTAGGTTAAACCGTTCCTTTGCAGTAACCGTTTTCATGTTTAGGTTTCACTCTGTTTTCTCCTATATGGATACATGTAGTTGGAATTCTAAATCAAACACGGTTTGTGTTAGCTCTTTGAAACTTGGCACAATAATGTAGTGCCAAGTTCTATCGCTATGGTTTGTGTGCTATTGAAGTAGCCCCAAGCAGAGACTGACGAGAATCCCTTTCATTGAAAGGGGTTGCCAGGCTTCCAAAAAACTACGAGTTTCCTGAAATCTCAGCAAACATTTTTTCACCCAATCTTGATGATACTTGCAGGTAGTGATCAGTACACGAATCTCACTTGGCTCACTAAATTTCGTTCTTCTAGGTCGAACCGTTCCTTTGCAGTAACCGTTTTCAAGTTTAGGTTTCACTCTGTTTTCTCCTATATGGATACATGTAGTTGGAACTCTAAATCAAACACGGTTTGTGCTAGCTCTTTGAAACTTGGCACAATAATGTAGTTCCAAGTTCTATCGCTATGGTTTGTGTGCTATTGAAGTAGCCCAAAGCAGAGACTGACGAGAATCCCTTTCATAGAAAGGGGTTGGCAAGCTTCCAAAAAACTACGAGTTTCCTGAAATCTCAGCAAATATTTTTTCACAAAATCTTGATGATACTTCCATTTAATGATCAGTACACCAATCCCACTTGGCTCACCAAATTTCGTTCTTCTAGGTTAAACCGTTCCTTTGCAGTAACCGTTTTCATGTTTAGGTTTCACTATGTTTTCTCCTATATGGATACATGTAGTTGGAACTCTAAATCAAACACGGTTTGTGCTAGCTCTTTGAAACTTGGCACAATAATCTAGTTCCAAGTTCTATCGCTATGGGTTGTGTGCTATTGAAGTAGCCCCAAGCAGAGACTGACGAGAATCACTTTCATTGAAAGGGGTTGCCAGGCCTCCAAAAAACTGCGAGTTTCCTGAAATCTCAGCAAACATTTTTTCACTCAGTGTTGATGATACTTCCATTTAATGATCAGTACACCAATCCCACTTGGCTCACCAAATTTCGTTCTTCTAGGTTAAACCGTTCCTTTGCAGTAACCGTTTCATGTTTAGGTTTCACTCTGTTTTCTCCTATATGGATACATGTAGTTGGAATTCTAAATCAAACACGGTTTGTGTTAGCTCTTTGAAACTTGGCACAATAATGTAGTTCCAAGTTCTATCGCTATGGTTTGTGTGCTATTGAAGTAGCCCCAAGCAGAGACTGACGAGAATCCCTTTCATTGAAAGGGGTTGCCAGGCTTCCAAAAAACTACGAGTTTCCTGAAATCTCAGCAAACATTTTTTCACCCAATCTTGATGATACTTCCATTTAATGATCAGTACACCAATCCCACTTGGCTCACCAAATTTCGTTCTTCTAGGTTAAACCGTTCCTTTGCAGTAACCATTTTCATGTTTAGATTTCACTCTGTTTTCTCCTATATTAATACATGTAGTTGGAACTCTAAATCAAACACGGTTTGTGCTAGCTCTTTGAAACTTGGCACAATAATGTAGTTCCAAGTTCTATCGCTATGGGTTGTGTGCTATTGAAGTAGCCCCAAGCAGAGACTGACGAGAATCACTTTCATTGAAAGGGGTTGCCAGGCTTCCAAAAAACTGCGAGTTTCCTGAAATCTCAGCAAACATTTTTTTCACTCAGTCTTGATGATACTTCCATTTAATGATCAGTACACCAATCCCACTTTGCTTACCAAATTTCGTTCTTCTAGGTTAAACCGTTCCTTTGCAGTAACCGTTTTCATGTTTAGGTTTCACTCTGTTTTCTCCTATATGGATACATGTAGTTGGAACTCTAAATCAAACACGGTTTGTGCTAGCTCTTTGAAACTTGGCACAATATTGTTGTTCCAAGTTCTGTTGCTATGGTTTGTGTGCTATTGAAGTAGCCCCAAGCAGAGACTGACGAGAATCCCTTTCATAGAAAGGGGTTGGCAAGCTTCCAAAAAACTACGAGTTTCCTGAAATCTCAGCAAATATTTTTTCACAAAATCTTGATGATACTTCCATTTAATGATCAGTACACCAATCCCACTTGGCTCACCAAATTTCGTTCTTCTAGGTTAAACCGTTCCTTTGCAGTAACCGTTTTCATGTTTAGGTTTCACTCTGTTTTCTCCTATATGGATACATGTAGTTGGAACTCTAAATCAAACACGGTTTGTGCTAGCTCTTTGAAACTTGGCACAATAATGTAGTTCCAAGTTCTATCGCTATGGTTTTGTGTGCTATTGAAGTAGACCCAAGCAGAGACTGACGAGAATCCCTTTCATAGAAAGGGGTTGCCAAGCTTCCAAAAAACTACGAGTTTCCTGAAATCTCAGCAAACATTTTTCCACCCAATCTTGATGATACTTCCATTTAATGATCAGTTCACCAATCCCACTTGGCTCACCAAATTTCGTTCTTCTAGGTTAAACCCTTCCTTTGCAGTAACCGTTTTCATGTTTAGGTTTCACTCTGTTTTCTCCTATATGGATACATGTAGTTGGAACTCTAAATCAAACACGGTTTGTGCTAGCTCTTTGAAACTTGGCACAATAATATAGTTCCAAGGTCTATCGCTATGGTTTGTGGGCTATTGAAGTAGCCCCAAGCAGAGACTGACGAGAATCCCTTTCATAGAAAGGGGTTGCCAAGCTTCCAAAAAACTACGAGTTTCCAGAAATCTCAGCAAACATTTTTTCACCCAATCTTGATGATACTTGCAGGTAGTGATCAGTACACGAATCTCACTTGGCTCACTAAATTTCGTTCTTCTAGGTTGAACCGCTCCTTTGCAGTAACCGTTTTCATGTTTAGGTTTCACTCTGTTTTCTCCTATATGGATACATGTAGTTGGAACTCTAAATCAAACACGGTTTGTGCTAGCTCTTTGAAACTTGGCACAATAATGTAGTTCCAAGTTCTATCGCTATGGTTTGTGTGCTATTGAAGTAGCCCCAAGCAGAGACTGACGAGAATCCCTTTCATTGAAAGGGGTTGGCAAGCTTCCAAAAAACTACGAGTTTCCTGAATTCTCAGCAAATATTTTTTCACAAAATCTTGATGATACTTCCATTTAATGATCAGTACACCAATCCAACTTGGCTCACCAAATTTCGTTCTTCTAGGTTAAACCGTTCCTTTGCAGTAACCGTTTTCATGTTTAGGTTTCACTCTGTTTTCTCCTATATGGATACATGTAGTTGGAACTCTAAATCAAACACGGTTTGTGCTAGCTCTTTGAAACTTGGCACAATAATCTAGTTCCAATTTCTATCGCTATGGGTTGTGTGCTATTGAAGTAGCCCCAAGCAGAGACTGACGAGAATCACTTTCATTGAAAGGGGTTGCCAGGCTTCCAAAAAACTGCGAGTTTCCTGAAATCTCAGCAAACATTTTTTTCACTCAGTCTTGATGATACTTCCATTTAATGATCAGTACACCAATCCCACTTGGCTCACCAAATTTCGTTCTTCTAGGTTAAACCGTTCCTTTGCAGTAACCGTTTTCATGTTTAGGTTTCACTCTGTTTTCTCCTATATGGATACATGTAGTTGGAATTCTAAATCAAACACGGTTTGTGCTAGCTCTTTGAAACTTGGCACAATAATGTAGTTCCAAGTTCTATCGCTATGGTTTGTGTGCTATTGAAGTAGCCCCAAGCAGAGACTGACGAGAATCCCTTTCATTGAAAGGGGTTGGCAAGCTTCCAAAAAACTACGAGTTTCCTGAAATCTCAGCAAACATTTTTTCACAAAATCTTGATGATACTTCCATTTAATGATCAGTACTCCAATCCCACTTGGCTCACCAAATTTCGTTCTTCTGGTTAAACCGTTCCTTTGCAGTAACCGTTTTCATGTTTAGATTTCACTCTGTTTTCTCCTATATGGATACATGTAGTTGGAACTCTAAATCAAACACGGTTTGTGCTAGCTCTCTGAAACTTGGCACAATAATGTAGTTCCAAGTTCTATCGCTATGGTTTGTGTGCTATTGAAGTAGCCCCAAGCAGAGACTGACGAGAATCCCTTTCATTGAAAGGGGTTGCCAAGCTTCCAAAATAATACGAGTTTCCTGAAATCTCAGCAAACATTTTTCACCCAATCTTGATGATACTTGCAGGTAGTGATCAGTACACGAATCTCACTTGGCTCACTAAATTTCGTTCTTCTAGGTTAAACCGTACCTTTGCAGTAACCATTTCATGTTTAGGTTTCACTCTGTTTTCTCCTAGACGGATACATGTAGTTGGAACTCTAAATCAAACACGGTTTGTGCTAGCTCTTTGAAACTTGGCACAGTAATGTAGTTCCAAGTCCTATCGCTATGGGTTGTGTGCTATTGAAGTAGCCCCAAGCAGAGACTGACGAGAATCACTTTCATTGAAAGGGGTTGCCAGGCTTCCAAAAAACTGTGAGTTTCCTGAAAATCCAGCAAACATTTTTTCACTCTGTCTTGATGATACTTCCATTTAATGATCAGTACACCAATCCCACTTGGCTCACCAAATTTCGTTCTTCTAGGTTAAACCGTTCCTTTGCAGTAACCGTTTTCATGTTTAGATTTCACTCTGTTTTCTCCTATATGGATACATGTAGTTGGAACTCTAAATCAAACACGGTTTGTGATAGCTCTTTGAAACTTGGCACAATAATGTAGTTCCAAGTTCTATCGCTATGGTTTGTGTGCTATTGAAGTAGCCCCAAGCAGTGACTGACGAGAATCACTTTCATTGAAAGGGGTTGCCAGGCTTCCAACAAACTGCGAGTTTCCTGAAATCTCAGCAAACATTTTTTCACTCAGTTTGATGATACTTCCATTTAATGATCAGTACACCAATCCCACTTGGCTCACCAAATTTCGTTCTTCTAGGTTAAACCGTTCCTTTGCAGTAACCGTTTTCATGTTTAGGTTTCACTCTGTTTTCTCCTATATGGATACATGTAGTTGGAACTCTAAATCAAACACGGTTTGTGCTAGCTCTTTGAAACTTGGCACAATAATGTAGTTCCAAGTTCTATCGCTATACTTTTTGTGCTATTGAAGTAGCCCCAAGCAGAGACTGACGAGAATCCCTTTCATAGAAAGGGGTTGCCAAGCTTCCAAAAAACTACGAGTTTCCTGAAATCTCAGCAAACATTTTTTCACCCAATCTTGATGATACTTGCAGGTAGTGATCAGTACACGAATCTCACTTGGCTCACTAAATTTCGTTCTTCTAGGTTAATCCGTTCCTTTGCAGTAACCGTTTTCATGTTTAGGTTTCACTCTGTTTTCTCCTATATGGATACATGTAGTTGGAACTCTAAATCAAACACGGTTTGTGCTAGCTCTTTGAAACTTTTCACAATAATATAGATCCAAGTTCTATCGCTATGGGTTGTGGGCTATTGAAGTAGCCCCAAGCAGAGACTGACGAGAATCCCTTTCATTGAAAGGGGTTGCCAGGCTTCCAAAAAACTGCGAGTTTCCTGAAATCTCAGCAAACATTTTTTCACTCAGTCTTGATGATACTTCCATTTAATGATCAGTACACCAATCCCACTTGGCTCACCAAATTTCGTTCTTCTAGGTTAAACCGTTCCTTTGCAGTAACCGTTTTTCATGTTTAGGTTTCACTCTGTTTTCTCCTATATGGATACATGTAGTTGGAACTCTAAATCAAACACGGTTTGTGCTAGCTCTTTGAAACTTGGCACAATAATGTAGTTCCAAGTTCTATCGCTATGGTTTGTGTGCTATTGAAGTAGCCCCAAGCAGAGACTGACGACAATCCCTTTCATTGAAAGGGATTGCCAAGCTTCCAAAAAATTACGAGTTTCCTGAAATCTCAGCAAACATTTTTTCACCCAATCTTGATGATACTTGCAGGTAGTGATCAGTACACGAATCTCAGTTGGCTCCCTAAATTTCGTTCTTCTAGGTTAACCCGTTCCTTTGCAGTAACCGTTTTCATGTTTAGGTTTCACTCTGTTTTCTCCTATATGGATACATGTAGTTGGAACTCTAAATCAAACACGGTTTGTGCTAGCTCTTTGAAACTTGGCACAATAATGTAGTTCCAAGTTCTATCGCTATGGGTTGTGTGTTATTGATGTAGCCCCAAGCAGAGACTGACGAGAATCACTTTCATTGAAAGGGGTTGCCAGGCTTCCAAAAAACTGCGAGTTTTCCTGAAATCTCTGCAAACATTTTTTCACTCAGTCTTGATGATACTTCCATTTAATGATCAGTACACCAACCCCACTTGGCTAACCAAACTTCGTTCTTCTTGGTTAAACCGTACCTTTGCAGTAACCGTTTTCATGTTTAGGTTTCACTCTGTTTTCTCCTAGATGGTTACATGTAGATGGAACTCTAAATCAAACACGGTTTGTGCTAGCTCTTTGAAACTTGGCACAATAATGTAGTTCCAAGTTCTATCGCTATGGTTTGTGTGCTATTGAAGTAGCCCCAAGCAGAGACTGACGAGAATCCCTTTCATAGAAAGGGGTTGCCAAGCTTCCAAAAAACTACGAGTTTCCTGAAATCTCAGCAAACAATTTTTCACCCAATCTTGATGATACTTGCAGGTAGTGATCAGTACACGAATCTCACTTGGCTCACTAAATTTCGTTCATCTAGGTTAAACCGTACCTTTGCAGTAACCATTTTCATGTTTAGGTTCCACTCTGTTTTCTCCTAGACGGATACATGTTGTTGGAACACTAAATCAAACACGGTTTGTGCTAGCTCTTTGAAACTTGGCACAATAATGTAGTTCCAAGTTCTATCGCTATGCTTTGTGTGCTATTGAAGTAGCCCCAAGCAGAGACTGACGAGAATACCTTTCATTGAAAGGGGTTGGCAAGCTTCCAAAAAACTACGAGTTTCCTGAAATCTCAGCAAACATTTTTTCACCCAATCTTGATGATACTTCCATTTAATGATCAGTACACCAATCCCACTTGGCTCACCAAATTTCGTTCTTCTAGGTTAAACCGTTCCTTTACAGTAACCGTTTTCATGTTTAGGTTTCACTCTGTTTTCTCCTATATGGATACATGTAGTTGGAACTCTAAATCAAACACGGTTTGTGCTAGCTCTTTGAAACTTGGCACAATAATGTAGTTCCAAGTTCTATCGCTATGGTTTTTGTGCTATTGAAGTAGCCCCAAGCAGAGACTGACGAGAATCCCTTTCATAGAAAGGGGTTGCCAAGCTTCCAAAAAACTACGAGTTTCCTGAAATCTCAGCAAACATTTTTTCACCCAATCTTGATGATACTTGCAGGTAGTGATCAGTACACGAATCTCACTTGGCTCACTAAATTTCGTTCTTCTAGGTTAATCCGTTCCTTTGCAGTAACCGTTTTCATGTTTAGGTTTCACTCTGTTTTCTCCTATATGGATACATGTAGTTGGAACTCTAAATCAAACACGGTTTGTGCTAGCTCTTTGAAACTTGGCACAATAATATAGATCCAAGTTCTATCGCTATGGGTTGTGGGCTATTGAAGTAGCCCCAAGCAGAGACTGACGAGAATCCCTTTCATTGAAAGGGGTTGCCAGGCTTCCTAAAAACTGCGAGTTTCCTGAAATCTCAGCAAACATTTTTTCACTCAGTCTTGATGATACTTCCATTTAATGATCAGTACACCAATCCCACTTGGCTCACCAAATTTCGTTCTTCTAGGTTAAACCGTTCCTTTGCAGTAACCGTTTTCATGTTTAGGTTTCACTCTGTTTTCTCCTATATGGATACATGTAGTTGGAACTCTAAATCAAACACGGTTTGTGCTAGCTCTTTGAAACTTGGCACAATAATGTAGTTCCAAGTTCTATCGCTATGGTTTGTGTGCTATTGAAGTAGCCCAAGCAGAGACTGACGACAATCCCTTTCATTGAAAGGGATTGCCAAGCTTCCAAAAAACTACGAGTTTCCTGAAATCTCAGCAAACATTTTTTCACCCAATCTTGATGATACTTGCAGGTAGTGATCAGTACACGAATCTCAGTTGGCTCCCTAAATTTCGTTCTTCTAGGTTAACCCGTTCCTTTGCAGTAACCGTTTTCATTTTTAGGTTTCACTCTGTTTTCTCCTATATGGATACATGTAGTTGGAACTCTAAATCAAACACGGTTTGTGCTAGCTCTTTGAAACTTGGCACAATAATGTAGTTCCAAGTTCTATCGCTATGGGTTGTGTGTTATTGATGTAGCCCCAAGCAGAGACTGACGAGAATCACTTTCATTGAAAGGGGTTGCCAGGCTTCCAAAAAACTGCGAGTTTCCTGAAATCTCTGCAAACATTTTTTCACTCAGTCTTGATGATACTTCCATTTAATGATCAGTACACCAACCCCACTTGGCTAACCAAATTTCGTTCTTCTTGGTTAAACCGTACCTTTGCAGTAACCGTTTTCATGTTTAGGTTTCACTCTGTTTTCTCCTAGACGGATACATGTTGTTGGAACACTAAATCAAACACGGTTTGTGCTAGCTCTTTGAAACTTGGCACAATGTAGTTCCAAGTTCTATCGCTATGCTTTGTGTGCTATTGAAGTAGCCCCAAGCAGAGACTGACGAGAATACCTTTCATTGAAAGGGGTTGGCAAGCTTCCAAAAAACTACGAGTTTCCTGAAATCTCAGCAAACATTTTTTCACCCAATCTTGATGATACTTCCATTTAATGATCAGTACACCAATCCCACTTGGCTCACCAAATTTCGTTCTTCTAGGTTAAACCGTTCCTTTGCAGTAACCGTTTTCATGTTTAGATTTCACTCTGTTTTCTCCTATATGGATACATGTAGTTGGAACTCTAAATCAAACACGGTTTGTGCTAGCTCTTTGAAACTTGGCACAATAATGTAGTTCCAACTTCTATTGCTATGGTTTGTGTGCTATTGAAGTAGCCCCAAGCAGAGACTGACGAGAATCCCTTTCATAGAAAGGGTTGGCAAGCTTCCAATAAACTACGAGTTTCCTGAAATCTCAGCAAACATTTTTTCACCCAATCTTGATGATACTTCCATTTAATGATCAGTACACCAAACCCACTTGGCTCACCAAATTTCGTTCTTCTAGGTTAAACCGTTCCTTTGCAGTAACCGTTTTCATGTTTAGGTTTCACTCTGTTTTCTCCTATATGGATACATGTAGTTGGAACTCTAAATCAAACACGGTTTGTGCTAGCTCTTTGAAACTTGGCACAATAATCTAGTTCCAAGTTCTATCGCTATGGGTTGTGTGCTATTGAAGTAGCCCCAAGCAGAGACTGACGAGAATCACTTTCATTGAAAGGGGTTGCCAGGCTTCCAAAAAACTGCGAGTTTCCTGAAATCTGAGAAAACATTTTTTCACTCAGTCTTGATGATACTTCCATTTAATGATCAGTACACCAATCCCACTTGGCTCACCAAATTTCGTTCTTCTAGGTTAAACCCGTTCCTTTGCAGTAACCGTTTTCATGTTTAGGTTTCACTCTGTTTTCTCCTATATGGATACATGTAGTTGGAACTCTAAATCAAACACGGTTTGTGCTAGCTCTTTGAAACTTGGCACAATAATGTAGTTCCAAGTTCTATCGCTATGGTTTGTGTGCTATTGAAGTAGCCCCAAGCAGAGACTGACGAGAATCCCTTTCATTGAAAGGGGTTGCCAAGCTTCCAAAAAACTACGAGTTTCCTGAAATCTCAGCAAACATTTTTTCACCCAATCTTGATGATTCTTCCATTTAATGATCAGTACACCAATCCCACTTGGCTCACCAAATTTCGTTCTTCTAGGTTAAACCGTTCCTTTGCAGTAACCATTTTCATGTTTAGATTTCACTCTGTTTTCTCCTATATTAATACATGTAGTTGGAACTCTAAATCAAACACGGTTTGTGCTAGCTCTTTGAAACTTGGCACAATAATGTAGTTCCAAGTTCTATCGCTATGGTTTGTGTGCTATTGAAGTAGCCCCAAGCAGAGACTGACGAGAATACCTTTCATTGAAAGGGGTTGGCAAGCTTCCAAAAAACTACGAGTTTCCTGAAATCTCAGCAAACATTTTTTCACCCAATCTTGATGATACTTCCATTTAATGATCAGTACACCAATCCCACTTGGCTCACCAAATTTCGTTCTTCTAGGTTAAACCGTTCCTTTGCAGTAACCGTTTTCATGTTTAGATTTCACTCTGTTTTCTCCTATATGGATACATGTAGTTGGAACTCTAAATCAAACACGGTTTGTGCTAGCTCTTTGAAACTTGGCACAATAATGTAGTTCCAACTTCTATTGCTATGGTTTTTGTGCTATTGAAGTAGCCCCAAGCAGAGACTGACGAGAATCCCTTTCATTGAAAGGGGTTGCCAAGCTTCCAAAATACTACGAGTTTCCTGAAATCTCAGCAAACTTTTTTTCACCCAATATTGATGATACTTGCAGGTAGTGATCAGTACACGAATCTCACTTGGCTCACTAAATTTCCTTCTTCTAGGTTGAACCGTTCCTTTGCAGTAACCGTTTTCATGTTTAGGTTTCACTCTGTTTTCTCCTATATGGATACATGTAGTTGGAACTCTAAATCAAACACGGTTTGTGCTAGCTCTTTGAAACTTGGCACAATAATGTAGTTCCAAGTTCTATCACTATGGTTTGTGTGCTATTGAAGTAGCCCCAAGCAGAGACTGACGAGAATCCCTTTCATTGAAAGGGGTTGGCAAGCTTCCAAAAAACTACGAGTTTCCAAAAATCTCAGCAAACATTTTTCACCCAATCTTGATGATACTTCCATTTAATGATCAGTACACCAATCCCACTTGGCTCACCCAAATTTCGTTCTTCTAGGTTAAACCGTTCCTTTGCAGTAACCGTTTTCATGTTTAGATTTCACTCTGTTTTCTCCTATATGGATACATGTAGTTGGAACTCTAAATCAAACACGGTTTGTGCTAGCTCTTTGAAACTTGGCACAATAATGTAGTTCCAAGTTCTGTTGCTATGGTTTGTGTGCTATTGAAGTAGCCCCAAGCAGAGACTGACGAGAATCCCTTTCATAGAAAGTTGTTGGCAAGCTTCCAAAAAACTACGAGTTCCTGAAATCTCAGCAAATATTTTTTCACTCAGTCTTGATGATACTTCCATTTAATGATCAGTACACCAATCCCACTTGGCTCACCAAATTTCGTTCTTCTAGGTTAAACCGTTCCTTTGCAGTAACCGTTTTCATGTTTAGGTTTCACTCTGTTTTCTCCTATATGGATACATGTAGTTGGAACTCTAAATCAAACACGGTTTGTGCTAGCTCTTTGAAACTTGGCACAATAATGTAGTTCCAAGTTCTATCGCTATGGTTTGTGTGCTATTGAAGTAGCCCCAAGCAGAGACTGACGAGAATCCCTTTCATTGAAAGGGGTTGGCAAGCTTCCAAAAAACTACGAGTTTCCTGAAATCTCAGCAAACATTTTTTCACCCAATCTTGATGATTCTTCCATTTAATGATCAGTACACCAATCCCACTTTGCTTACCAAATTTCGTTCTTCTAGGTTAAACCGTTCCTTTGCAGTAACCGTTTTCATGTTTAGGTTTCACTCTGTTTTCTCCTATATGGATACATGTAGTTGGAACTCTAAATCAAACACGGTTTGTGCTAGCTCTTTGAAACTTGGCACAATATTGTAGTTCCAAGTTCTGTTGCTATGGTTTGTGTGCTATTGAAGTAGCCCCAAGCAGAGACTGACGAGAATCCCTTTCATAGAAAGGGGTTGGCAAGCTTCCAAAAAACTACGAGTTTCCTGAAATCTCAGCAAATATTTTTTCACAAAATCTTGATGATACTTCCATTTAATGATCAGTACACCAATCCCACTTGGCTCACCAAATTTCGTTCTTCTAGGTTAAACCGTTCCTTTGCAGTAACCGTTTCCATGTTTAGGTTTCACTCTGTTTTCTCCTATATGGATACATGTAGTTGGAACTCTAAATCAAACACGGTTTGTGCTAGCTCTTTGAAACTTGGCACAATAATGTAGTTCCAAGTTCTATCGCTATGGTTTGTGTGCTATTGAAGTAGACCCAAGCAGAGACTGACGAGAATCCCTTTCATAGAAAGGGGTTGCCAAGCTTCCAAAAAACTACGAGTTTCCTGAAATCTCAGCAAACATTTTTCCACCCAATCTTGATGATACTTCCATTTAATGATCAGTTCACCAATCCCACTTGGCTCACCAAATTTCGTTCTTCTAGGTTAAACCCTTCCTTTGCAGTAACCGTTTTCATGTTTAGGTTTCACTCTGTTTTCTCCTATATGGATACATGTAGTTGGAACTCTAAATCAAACACGGTTTGTGCTAGCTCTTTGAAACTTGGCACAATAATATAGTTCCAAGGTCTATCGCTATGGTTTGTGGGCTATTGAAGTAGCCCCAAGCAGAGACTGACGAGAATCCCTTTCATAGAAAGGGGTTGCCAAGCTTCCAAAAAACTACGAGTTTCCAGAAATCTCAGCAAACATTTTTTCACCCAATCTTGATGATACTTGCAGGTAGTGATCAGTACACGAATCTCACTTGGCTCACTAAATTTCGTTCTTCTAGGTTGAACCGCTCCTTTGGCAGTAACCGTTTTCATGTTTAGGTTTCACTCTGTTTTCTCCTATATGGATACATGTAGTTGGAACTCTAAATCAAACACGGTTTGTGCTAGCTCTTTGAAACTTGGCACAATAATGTAGTTCCAAGTTCTATCGCTATGGTTTGTGTGCTATTGAAGTAGCCCCAAGCAGAGACTGACGAGAATCCCTTTCATTGAAAGGGGTTGGCAAGCTTCCAAAAAACTACGAGTTTCCTGAATTCTCAGCAAATATTTTTTCACAAAATCTTGATGATACTTCCATTTAATGATCAGTACACCAATCCAACTTGGCTCACCAAATTTCGTTCTTCTAGGTTAAACCGTTCCTTTGCAGTAACCGTTTTCATGTTTAGGTTTCACTCTGTTTTCTCCTATATGGATACATGTAGTTGGAACTCTAAATCAAACACGGTTTGTGCTAGCTCTTTGAAACTTGGCACAATAATCTAGTTCCAATTTCTATCGCTATGGGTTGTGTGCTATTGAAGTAGCCCCAAGCAGAGACTGACGAGAATCACTTTCATTGAAAGGGGTTGCCAGGCTTCCAAAAAACTGCGAGTTTCCTGAAATCTCAGCAAACATTTTTTCACTCAGTCTTGATGATACTTCCATTTAATGATCAGTACACCAATCCCACTTGGCTCACCAAATTTCGTTCTTCTAGGTTAAACCGTTCCTTTGCAGTAACCGTTTTCATGTTTAGGTTTCACTCTGTTTTCTCCTATATGGATACATGTAGTTGGAATTCTAAATCAAACACGGTTTGTGCTAGCTCTTTGAAACTTGGCACAATAATGTAGTTCCAAGTTCTATCGCTATGGTTTGTGTGCTATTGAAGTAGCCCCAAGCAGAGACTGACGAGAATCCCTTTCATTGAAAGGGGTTGGCAAGCTTCCAAAAAACTACGAGTTTCCTGAAATCTCAGCAAACATTTTTTCACAAAATCTTGATGATACTTCCATTTAATGATCAGTACTCCAATCCCACTTGGCTCACCAAATTTCGTTCTTCTGGTTAAACCGTTCCTTTGCAGTAACCGTTTTCATGTTTAGATTTCACTCTGTTTTCTCCTATATGGATACATGTAGTTGGAACTCTAAATCAAACACGGTTTGTGCTAGCTCTCTGAAACTTGGCACAATAATGTAGTTCCAAGTTCTATCGCTATGGTTTGTGTGCTATTGAAGTAGCCCCAAGCAGAGACTGACGAGAATCCCTTTCATTGAAAGGGGTTGCCAAGCTTCCAAAATAATACGAGTTTCCTGAAATCTCAGCAAACATTTTTTCACCCCAATCTTGATGATACTTGCAGGTAGTGATCAGTACACGAATCTCACTTGGCTCACTAAATTTCGTTCTTCTAGGTTAAACCGTACCTTTGCAGTAACCATTTTCATGTTTAGGTTTCACTCTGTTTTCTCCTAGACGGATACATGTAGTTGGAACTCTAAATCAAACACGGTTTGTGCTAGCTCTTTGAAACTTGGCACAGTAATGTAGTTCCAAGTCCTATCGCTATGGGTTGTGTGCTATTGAAGTAGCCCCAAGCAGAGACTGACGAGAATCACTTTCATTGAAAGGGGTTGCCAGGTTTCCAAAAAACTGTGAGTTTCCTGAAAATCCAGCAAACATTTTTTCACTCTGTCTTGATGATACTTCCATTTAATGATCAGTACACCAATCCCACTTGGCTCACCAAATTTCGTTCTTCTAGGTTAAACCGTTCCTTTGCAGTAACCGTTTTCATGTTTAGATTTCACTCTGTTTTCTCCTATATGGATACATGTAGTTGGAACTCTAAATCAAACACGGTTTGTGATAGCTCTTTGAAACTTGGCACAATAATGTAGTTCCAAGTTCTATCGCTATGGTTTGTGTGCTATTGAAGTAGCCCCAAGCAGTGACTGACGAGAATCACTTTCATTGAAAGGGGTTGCCAGGCTTCCAACAAACTGCGAGTTTCCTGAAATCTCAGCAAACATTTTTTTCACTCAGTCTTGATGATACTTCCATTTAATGATCAGTACACCAATCCCACTTGGCTCACCAAATTTCGTTCTTCTAGGTTAAACCGTTCCTTTGCAGTAACCGTTTTCATGTTTAGGTTTCACTCTGTTTTCTCCTATATGGATACATGTAGTTGGAACTCTAAATCAAACACGGTTTGTGCTAGCTCTTTGAAACTTGGCACAATAATGTAGTTCCAAGTTCCTATCGCTATGGTTTTTGTGCTATTGAAGTAGCCCCAAGCAGAGACTGACGAGAATCCCTTTCATAGAAAGGGGTTGCCAAGCTTCCAAAAACTACGAGTTTCCTGAAATCTCAGCAAACATTTTTTCACCCAATCTTGATGATACTTGCAGGTAGTGATCAGTACACGAATCTCACTTGGCTCACTAAATTTCGTTCTTCTAGGTTAATCCGTTCCTTTGCAGTAACCGTTTCATGTTTAGGTTTCACTCTGTTTTCTCCTATATGGATACATGTAGTTGGAACTCTAAATCAAACACGGTTTGTGCTAGCTCTTTGAAACTTTTCACAATAATATAGATCCAAGTTCTATCGCTATGGGTTGTGGGCTATTGAAGTAGCCCCAAGCAGAGACTGACGAGAATCCCTTTCATTGAAAGGGGTTGCCAGGCTTCCAAAAAACTGCGAGTTTCCTGAAATCTCAGCAAACATTTTTTCACTCAGTCTTGATGATACTTCCATTTAATGATCAGGTACACCAATCCCACTTGGCTCACCAAATTTCGTTCTTCTAGGTTAAACCGTTCCTTTGCAGTAACCGTTTTCATGTTTAGGTTTCACTCTGTTTTCTCCTATATGGATACATGTAGTTGGAACTCTAAATCAAACACGGTTTGTGCTAGCTCTTTGAAACTTGGCACAATAATGTAGTTCCAAGTTCTATCGCTATGGTTTGTGTGCTATTGGAAGTAGCCCCAAGCAGAGACTGACGACAATCCCTTTCATTGAAAGGGATTGCCAAGCTTCCAAAAAATTACGAGTTTCCTGAAATCTCAGCAAACATTTTTTCACCCAATCTTGATGATACTTGCAGGTAGTGATCAGTACACGAATCTCAGTTGGCTCCCTAAATTTCGTTCTTCTAAGGTTAACCCGTTCCTTTGCAGTAACCGTTTTCATGTTTAGGTTTCACTCTGTTTTCTCCTATATGGATACATGTAGTTGGAACTCTAAATCAAACACGGTTTGTGCTAGCTCTTTGAAACTTGGCACAATAATGTAGTTCCAAGTTCTATCGCTATGGGTTGTGTGTTATTGATGTAGCCCCAAGCAGAGACTGACGAGAATCACTTTCATTGAAAGGGGTTGCCAGGCTTCCAAAAAACTGCGAGTTTCCTGAAATCTCTGCAAACATTTTTTCACTCAGTCTTGATGATACTTCCATTTAATGATCAGTACACCAACCCCACTTGGCTAACCAAATTTCGTTCTTCTTGGTTAAACCGTACCT
>NW_027553520.1:0-37279 GCF_045843805.1 Urocitellus parryii
TAGGAGAAAACAGAGTGAAACCTAAACATGAAAACGGTTACTGCAAAGGAACGGTTTAACCTAGAAGAACGAAATTTGGTGAGCCAATTTGGATTGGTGTACTGATCATTAAATGGAAGTATCATCAAGATTGGGTGAAAAAATGTTTGCTGAGATTTCAGGAATCTCACAGTTTTTTGGAAGCTTGGCAACCCCTTTCAATGAAAGTGATTCTCGTCAGTCTCTGCTTGGGGCTTCTTCAATAGGACACAAACCATAGTGATAGAACTTGGAAGTACATTATTGTGCCAAGTTTCAAAGAGCTAGCACAAACCGTGTTTGATTTAGAGTTCCAACTACATGTATCCATATAGGAGAAAACAGAGTGAAACCTAAACATGGAAACGGTTACTGCAAAGGAACGGTTTAACCTAGAAGAACGAAATTTGGTGAGCCAAGTGGGATTGGTGGGCTGATCATTACCTGCAAGTATCATCAAGATTGGGTGAAAAAATGTTTGCTGAGATTTCCGGAAACTCGTACTTTTTGGAAGCTTGGCAACCCCTTTCAATGAAAGTGATTCTCGTCAGTCTCTGCTTGGGGCTTCTTCAATAGGACACAAACCATAGCGATAGAACTTGGAACTACATTATTGTGCCAAGTTTCAAAGAGCTAGCACAAACCGTGTTTGATTTAGAGTTCCAACTACATGTATCCATATAGGAGAAAACAGAGTGAAACCTAAACATGAAAACGGTTACTGCAAAGGAACGATTTAACCTAGAAGAACGAAATTTGGTGAGCCAAGTGGGAATGGTGGGCTGATCATTAAATGGAAGTATCATCAAGATTGGGTGAAAAAATGTTTGCTGAGATTTCCGGAAACTCATACTTTTTGGAAGGTTGGCAACCCCTTTCAATGAAAGTGATTCTCGTCAGTCTCTGCTTGGGGCTTCTTCAATAGGACACAAACCATAGCCATAGAACTTGGAACTATATTATTGTGCCAAGTTTCAAAGAGCTAGCACAAACCGTGTTTGATTTAGAGTTCCAACTACATGTATCCATATAGGAGAAAACAGAGTGAAACCTAAACATGAAAACGGATACTGCAAAAGAACGGTTTAACCTAGAAGAACGAAATTTGGTCAACCAAGTGGAATTCGTGTACTGATCATTAAATGGAAGTATCATCAAGATTGGGTGAAAAAATGTTTGCTGAGATTTCCGGAAACTCGTACTTTTGGGAAGCTTGGCAACCCCTTTCAATGAAAGTGATTCTCGTCAGTCTCTGCTTGGGGCTTCTTCAATAGGACACAAACCGTAGTGATAGAACTTGGAACTACATTATTGTGCCAAGATTCAAAGAGCTAGCACAAACCGTGTTTGATTTAGAGATCCAACTACATGTATCCATATAGGAGAAAACAGAGTGAAACCTAAACATGAAAACGGTTACTGCAAAGGAACGGTTTAACCTAGAAGAACGAAATTTGGTGAGCCAAGTGGGATTGGTGGGCTGATCATTAAATGGAAGTATCATCAAGATTGGGTGAAAAAATGTTTGGTGAGATTTCAGGAAACTCGTAGTTTTTTGAAGCTTGGCATCCCCTTTCAATGAAAGTGATTCTCGTCAGTCTCTACTTGGGACTTCTTCAATAGGACACAAACCATAGTGATAGAACTTGGAACTTCATTATTGTGCCAAGTTTCAAAGAGCTACCACAAACCGTGTTTGATTTAGAGTTCTAACTATATGTATCCATATAGGAGAAAACAGAGTGAAACCTAAACATGAAAACGGATTCTGCAAAGGAACGGTTTAACCTAGAAGAACGAAATTTGGTGAGCCAAGTGGGATTAGGGGGCTGATCATTAAATGGAAGTATCATCAAGATTTGTTAAAAAAATGTTTTCTGAGATTTCAGGAAACTCGTAGTTTTTGGAAGTGGCAACCCCTTTCAAAGAAAGTGATTCTCCTCAGTCTCTGCTTGGGGCTTCTTCAATAGGACACAAACCATAGCCATAGAACTTGGAACTACATTATTGTGCCAAGTTTCAAAGAGCTAGCACAAACCGTGTTTGATTTAGAGTTCCAACTACATGTATCCATATAGGAGAAAACAGAGTGAAACCTAAACATGAAAACGGTTACTGCAAAGGAACGGTTTAACCTAGATGAACGAAATTTGTTGAGCCAACAGGGATTGGTGGGCTGATCATTAAATGGAAGTATCATAAAGATTGGGTGAAAAAATGTTTGCTGAGTTTTCCGGAAACTCATACTTTTTGGAAGTGGCAACCCCTTTCAATGAAAGTGATTCTCGTCAGTCTCTGCTTGGGGCTTCTTCAATAGGACACAAACCATAGCGATAGAACTTCGAAGTATATTATTGTGCCAAGTTTCAAAGAGCTAGCACAAACCGTGTTTGATTTAGAGTTCCAACTACATGTATCCATATAGGAGAAAACAGAGTGAAACCTAAACATGAAAACGGTTACTGCAAAGGAACGATTTAACCTAGAAGAACGAAATTTGGTGAGCCAAGTGGGATTGGTGGGCTGATCATTTCCTGCAAGTATCATCAAGATTGGGTGAAAAAATGTTTCCTGAGATTTCCGGAAACTCGTACTTTTGGGAAGCTTGGTAACCCCTTTCAATTAAAGTGATTCTCGTCAGTCTCTGCTTGGGGCTAATTCAATAGGACACAAAAAATAGCGATAGAACTTGGAACTACATTATTGTGCCTAGTTTGAAAGAGCTAGCACAAACCGTGTTTGATTTAGAGTTCCAACTATATGTATCCATATAGGAGAAAACAGAGTGAAACCTAAACATGAAAACGGATACTGCAAAAGAACGGTTTAACCTAGAAGAACGAAATTTGGTGAGCCAAGTGGAATTGGTGTACTGATCACTACCTGCAAGTATCATCACGATTGGGTGAAAAAATGTTTGCTGAGATTTCCGGAAACTCGTACTTTTGGGAAGCTTGGCAACCCCTTTCAATGAAAGTGATTCTCCTCAGTCTCTCCTTTGGGCTTCTTCAATAGGACACAAACCAAAGCCATAGAACTTGGAACTACATTATTGTGCCAAGTTTCAAAGAGCTAGCACAAACCGTGTTTGATTTAGAGTTCCAACTACATGTATCCATATAGGAGAAAACAGAGTGAAACCTAAACATGAAAACGGTTACTGCAAAGGAACGGTTTAAACTAGAAGAACGAAATTTGGTGAGCCAAGTGGGATTGGTGGGCTGATCATGACCTGCAAGTATCATCAAGATTGGGTGAAAAAATATTTGCTGAGATTTCCGGAAACTTGTACTTTTTGGAAGCTTGGCAACCCCTTTCAATGAAAGTGATTCTGGTCAGTCTCTGCTTGGGGCATCTTCAATAGGACACAAACCATAACGATAGAACTTGGAACTACATTATTGTGCCAAGTTTGAAAGAGCTAGCACAAACCGTGTTTGATTTAGAGTTCCAACTACATGTATCCATATAGGAGAATACAGAGTGAAATCTAAACATGAAAACGGTTAATGCAAAGGAAAGGTTTAACCTAGAAGAACGAAATTTGGTGAGCCAAGTGGGATTGGTGGGCTGATCATGACCTGCAAGTATCATCAAGATTGGGTGAAAAAATGTTTGCTGAGATTTCCGGAAACTCGTAGTTTTCTGGAAGCTTGGCAACCCCTTTCAATGAAAGTAATTCTCGTCAGTCTCTGCTTGGGGCTTCTTCAATAGGACACAAACCATAGCCATAGAACTTGGAACTACATTATTGTGCCAAGTTTCAAAGAGCTAGCACAAACCGTGTTTGATTTAGAGTTCCAACTACATGTATCCATATAGGAGAAAACAGAGTGAAACCTAAACATGAAAACGGTTACTGCAAAGGAACGGTTTAACCTAGATGAACGAAATTTGTTGAGCCAAAAGGGATTGGTGGGCTGATCATTAAATGGAAGTATCATAAAGATTGGGTGAAAAAATGTTTGCTGAGTTTTCCGGAAACTCATACTTTTTGGAGGTGGCAACCCCTTTCAATGAAAGTGATTCTCGTCAGTCTCTGCTTGGGGCTTCTTCAATAGGACACAAACCATAGCGATAGAACTTGGAACTACATTATTGTGCCAAGTTTCAAAGAGCTAGCACAAACCGTGTTTGATTTAGAGTTCCAACTACATGTATCCATATAGGAGAAAACAGAGTGAAACCTAAACATGAAAACGGTTACTGCAAAGGAACGATTTAACCTAGAAGAACGAAATTTGGTGAGCCATGTGGGATTGGTGGGCTGATCATTTCCTGCAAGTATCATCAAGATTGGGTGAAAAAATGTTTGCTGAGATTTCCGGAAACTCGTACTTTTGGAAAGCTTGGTAACCCCTTTCAATTAAAGTGATTCTCGTCAGTCTCTGCTTGGGGCTAATTCAATAGGACACAAAAAATAGCGATAGAACTTGGAACTACATTACTGTGCCTAGTTTGAAAGAGCTAGCACAAACCGTGTTTGATTTAGAGTTCCAACTATATGTATCCATATAGGAGAAAACAGAGTGAAACCTAAACATGAAAACGGATACTGCAAAAGAACGGTTTAACCTAGAAGAATGAAATTTGGTGAGCCAAGTGGAATTGGTGTACTGATCACTACCTGCAAGTATCATCAAGATTGGGTGAAAAAATGTTTGCTGAGATTTCCGGAAACTCGTACTTTTGGGAAGCTTGGCAACCCCTTTCAAAGAAAGTGATTCTCCTCAGTCTCTGCTTGGGGCTTCTTCAATAGGACACAAACCATAGCCATAGAACTTGGAACTACATTATTGTGCCAAGTTTCAAAGAGCTAGCACAAACCGTGTTTGATTTAGAGTTCCAACTACATGTATCCATATAGGAGAAAACAGAGTGAAACCTAAACATGAAAACGGTTACTGCAAAGGAACGGTTTAACCTAGATGAACGAAATTTGTTGAGCCAACAGGGATTGGTGGGCTGATCATTAAATGGAAGTATCATAAAGATTGGGTGAAAAAATGTTTGCTGAGTTTTCCGGAAACTCATACTTTTTGGAAGTGGCAACCCCTTTCAATGAAAGTGATTCTCGTCAGTCTCTGCTTGGGGCTTCTTCAATAGGACACAAACCATAGCGATAGAACTTCGAAGTATATTATTGTGCCAAGTTTCAAAGAGCTAGCACAAACCGTGTTTGATTTAGAGTTCCAACTACATGTATCCATATAGGAGAAAACAGAGTGAAACCTAAACATGAAAACGGTTACTGCAAAGGAACGATTTAACCTAGAAGAACGAAATTTGGTGAGCCAAGTGGGATTGGTGGGCTGATCATTTCCTGCAAGTATCATCAAGATTGGGTGAAAAAATGTTTCCTGAGATTTCCGGAAACTCGTACTTTTGGGAAGCTTGGTAACCCCTTTCAATTAAAGTGATTCTCGTCAGTCTCTGCTTGGGGCTAATTCAATAGGACACAAAAAATAGCGATAGAACTTGGAACTACATTATTGTGCCTAGTTTGAAAGAGCTAGCACAAACCGTGTTTGATTTAGAGTTCCAACTATATGTATCCATATAGGAGAAAACAGAGTGAAACCTAAACATGAAAACGGATACTGCAAAAGAACGGTTTAACCTAGAAGAACGAAATTTGGTGAGCCAAGTGGAATTGGTGTACTGATCACTACCTGCAAGTATCATCACGATTGGGTGAAAAAATGTTTGCTGAGATTTCCGGAAACTCGTACTTTTGGGAAGCTTGGCAACCCCTTTCAATGAAAGTGATTCTCCTCAGTCTCTCCTTTGGGCTTCTTCAATAGGACACAAACCAAAGCCATAGAACTTGGAACTACATTATTGTGCCAAGTTTCAAAGAGCTAGCACAAACCGTGTTTGATTTAGAGTTCCAACTACATGTATCCATATAGGAGAAAACAGAGTGAAACCTAAACATGAAAACGGTTACTGCAAAGGAACGGTTTAAACTAGAAGAACGAAATTTGGTGAGCCAAGTGGGATTGGTGGGTTGATCATGACCTGCAAGTATCATCAAGATTGGGTGAAAAAATATTTGCTGAGATTTCCGGAAACTTGTACTTTTTGGAAGCTTGGCAACCCCTTTCAATGAAAGTGATTCTGGTCAGTCTCTGCTTGGGGCATCTTCAATAGGACACAAACCATAACGATAGAACTTGGAACTACATTATTGTGCCAAGTTTGAAAGAGCTAGCACAAACCGTGTTTGATTTAGAGTTCCAAGTACATGTATGCATATAGGAGAATACAGAGTGAAACCTAAACATGAAAACGGTTAATGCAAAGGAAAGGTTTAACCTAGAAGAACGAAATTTGGTGAGCCAAGTGGGATTGGTGGGCTGATCATGACCTGCAAGTATCATCAAGATTGGGTGAAAAAATGTTTGCTGAGATTTCCGGAAACTCGTAGTTTTCTGGAAGCTTGGCAACCCCTTTCAATGAAAGTAATTCTCGTCAGTCTCTGCTTGGGGCTTCTTCAATAGGACACAAACCATAGCCATAGAACTTGGAACTACATTATTGTGCCAAGTTTCAAAGAGCTAGCACAAACCGTGTTTGATTTAGAGTTCCAACTACATGTATCCATATAGGAGAAAACAGAGTGAAACCTAAACATGAAAACGGTTACTGCAAAGGAACGGTTTAACCTAGATGAACGAAATTTGTTGAGCCAAAAGGGATTGGTGGGCTGATCATTAAATGGAAGTATCATAAAGATTGGGTGAAAAAATGTTTGCTGAGTTTTCCGGAAACTCATACTTTTTGGAGGTGGCAACCCCTTTCAATGTAAGTGATTCTCGTCAGTCTCTGCTTGGGGCTTCTTCAATAGGACACAAACCATAGCGATAGAACTTGGAACTACATTATTGTGCCAAGTTTCAAAGAGCTAGCACAAACCGTGTTTGATTTAGAGTTCCAACTACATGTATCCATATAGGAGAAAACAGAGTGAAACCTAAACATGAAAACGGTTACTGCAAAGGAACGATTTAACCTAGAAGAACGAAATTTGGTGAGCCATGTGGGATTGGTGGGCTGATCATTTCCTGCAAGTATCATCAAGATTGGGTGAAAAAATGTTTGCTGAGATTTCCGGAAACTCGTACTTTTGGAAAGCTTGGTAACCCCTTTCAATTAAAGTGATTCTCGTCAGTCTCTGCTTGGGGCTAATTCAATAGGACACAAAAAATAGCGATAGAACTTGGAACTACATTATTGTGCCTAGTTTGAAAGAGCTAGCACAAACCGTGTTTGATTTAGAGTTCCAACTATATGTATCCATATAGGAGAAAACAGAGTGAAACCTAAACATGAAAACGGATACTGCAAAAGAACGGTTTAACCTAGAAGAATGAAATTTGGTGAGCCAAGTGCAATTGGTGTACTGATCACTACCTGCAAGTATCATCATGATTGGGTGAAAAAAGGTTTGCTGAGATTTCCGGAAACTCGTACTTTTGGGAAGCTTGGCAACCCCTTTCAATGAGAGTGATTCTCCTCAGTCTCTCCTTTGGGCTTCTTCAATAGGACACAAACCAAAGCCATAGAACTTGGAACTACATTATTGTGCCAAGTTTCAAAGAGCTAGCACAAACCGTGTTTGATTTAGAGTTCCAACTACATGTATCCATATAGGAGAAAACAGAGTGAAACCTAAACATGAAAACGGTTACTGCAAAGGAACGGTTTAACCTAGAAGAACGAAATTTGGTGAGCCAAGTGGGATTGGTGTACTGATCATTACCTGCAAGTATCATCCAGATTTGGTGAAAAAAATGTTTGCTGAGATTTCAGGAAACTCGTACTTTTTGGAAGTGGCAACCCCTTTCAATGAAAGTGATTCTCGTCAGTCTCTGCTTGGGGCTTCTTCAATAGGACACAAACCATAGCGATAGAACTTGAAACTACATTACTGTGGCAAGTTTGAAAGAGATAGCACAAACCGTGTTTGATTTAGAGTTCCAACTACATGTATCCATATAGGAGAAAACAGAGTGAAACCTAAGCATGGAAACGGTTACTGCAAAGGAACGGTTTAACCTAGAAGAACGAAATTTGGTGAGCCCAGTGGGATTGGTGGGCTGATCATTACCTGCAAGTATCATCAAGATTGGGTGAAAAAAAGTTTGCTGAGATTTGCGGAAACTCGTACTCTTTGGAAGGTTGGCAACCCCTTTCAATGAAAGTGATTCTCGTCAGTCTCTGCTTGGGGCTTCTTCAATAGGACACAAACCATAGCGATAGAACTTGGAAGTATATTATTGTGCCAAGTTTCAAAGAACTAGCACAAACCATGTTTGATTTAGAGTTCCAAGTACATGTATCCATACAGGAGAGTACAGAGTGAAACCTAAACATGAAAACGGTTACTGCAAGGGAACGATTTAACCTAGAAGAACGAAATTTGGTGAGCCAAGTGGGATTGGTGGGCTGATCATTACCTGCAAGTATCATCAAGATTGGGTGAAAAAATGTTTGCTGAGATTTCCGGAAACTCATACTTTTTGGAAGGTTGGCAACCCCTTTCAATGAAAGTGATTCTCGTCAGTCTCTGCTTGGGGCTTCTTCAATAGGACACAAACCATAGCGAGAGAACTTGGAAGTACATTATTGTGCCAAGTTTGAAAGAGCTAGCACAAACCGTGTTTGATTTAGAGTTCCAACTACATGTATCCATATAGGAGAATACAGAGTGAAACCTAAACATGAAAACGGTTACTGCAAATGAACGATTTAACCTAGAAGAACGAAATTTGGTGAGCCAAGTGGGATTGGTGGGCTGATCATTACCTGCAAGTATCATCAAGATTGGGTGAAAAAATGTTTGCTGAGATTTCCGGAAACTCGTACTTTTGGGAAGCTTGGCAACCCCTTTCAATGAAAGTGATTCTCGTCAGTCTCTGCTTGGGGCTTCTTCAATAGGACACAAACCATAGCCATAGAACTTGGAACTACATTATTGTGCCAAGTTTCAAAGAGCTAGCACAAACCAGGTTTGATTTAGAGTTCCAACTACATGTATCCATATAGGAGAAAACAGAGTGAAACCTAAACATGAAAACGGTTACTGCAAAGGAACGGTTTAACCTAGATGAACGAAATTTGTTGAGCCAAAAGGGATTGGTGGGCTGATCATTAATTGGAAGTATCATAAAGATTGGGTGAAAAAATATTTGCTGAGATTTCCGGAAACTCATACTTTTTGGAACTGGCATCCCCTTTCAATGAAAGTGATTCTCGTCAGTCTCTGCTTGGGGCTTCTTCAATAGGACACAGACCATAGCGATAGAACTTGAAACTACATTATTGTGCCATGTTTGAAAGAGCTAGCACAAACCGTGTTTGATTTAGAGTTCCAAATACATGTATCCATATAGGAGAAAACAGAGTGAAACCTAAACATGGAAACGGTTACTGCAAAGGAACGGTTTAATCTAGAAGAACGAAATTTGGTGAGCCAAGTGGGATTGGTGGGCTGATCATTACCTGCAAGTATCATCAAGATTGGGTGAAAAAATGTTTGCTGAGATGTGCGGAAACTCGTACTTTTTGGAAGCTTGGCAACCCCTTTCAATGAAAGTGATTCTCGTCAGTCTCTGCTTGGGGCTTCTTCAATAGGACACAAACCATAGCGATAGAACTTGGAAGTATATTATTGTGCCAAGTTTCAAAGAGCTAGCACAAACCGTGTTTGATTTAGAGTTCCAACAACATGTATCCATATAGGAGAATACAGAGTGAAACCTAAACATGAAAACGGTTACTGCAAAGGAACGATTTAACCTAGAAGAACGAAATTTGGTGAGCCAAGTGGGAATGGAGGGCTGATCATTACCTGTAAGAATCTTCAAGATTGGGTGAAAAAATGTTTGCTGAGATTTCCGGAAACTCGTACTTTTTGGAAGGTTGGCAACCCCTTTCAACGAAAGTGATTCTCGTAAGTCTCTGCTTGGGGCTTCTTCAATAGGACACAAACCATAGCGATAGAACTTGGAACTACAATATTGTGCCAAGTTTCAAAGAGCTAGCACAAACCGTGTTTGATTTAGAGTTCCAACTACATGTATCCATATACGAGAAAACAGAGTGAAACCTAAACATGAAAACGGATACTGCAAAAGAACGGTTTAACCTAGAAGAACGAAATTTGGTCAACCAAGTGGAATTCGTGTACTGATCATTAAATGGAAGTATCATCAAGATTGGGTGAAAAAATGTTTGCTGAGATTTCCGGAAACTCGTACTTTTGGGAAGCTTTGCAACCCCTTTCAATGAAAGTGATTCTCTTCAGTCTCTGCTTGGGGCTTCTTCAATAGGACACAAACCATAGTGACAGAACGTGGAACTACATTATTGTGCCAAGTTTCAAAGAGCTAGCACAAACCGTGTTTGATTTAGAGTTCCAACTACATGTATCCATATAGGTGAAAACAGAGTGAAACCTAAACATGAAAACGGATACTGCAAATGAACGATTTAACCTAGAAGAACGAAATTTGGTGAGCCAAGTGGGATTGGTGGGCTGATCATGACCTGCAAGTATCATCAAGATTGGTTGAAAAAATATTTGCTGAGATTTCCGGAAACTTGTACTTTTTGGAAGCTTGGCAACGCCTTTCAATGAAAGTGATTCTGGTCAGTCTCTGCTTGGGGCATCTTCAATAGGACACAAACCATAACGATAGAACTTGGAACTACATTATTGTGCCAAGTTTGAAAGAGCTAGCACAAACCGTGTTTGATTTAGAGTTCCAACTACATGTATCCATATAGGAGAATACAGAGTGAAACCTAAACATGAAAACGGTTAATGCAAAGGAAAGGTTTAACCTAGAAGAACGAAATTTGGTGAGCCAAGTGGGATTGGTGGGCTGATCATGACCTGCAAGTATCATCAAGATTGGGTGAAAAAATGTTTGCTGAGATTTCCGGAAACTCGTAGTTTTCTGGAAGCTTGGCAACCCCTTTCAATGAAAGTAATTCTCGTCAGTCTCTGCTTGGGGCTTCTTCAATAGGACACAAACCATAGCCATAGAACTTGGAACTACATTATTGTGCCAAGTTTCAAAGAGCTAGCACAAACCGTGTTTGATTTAGAGTTCCAACTACATGTATCCATATAGGGAAAACAGAGTGCAACATAAACATGAAAATGGTTACTGCAAAGGACCGGTTTAACCTAGAAGAACGAAATTTTGTGAGCCATGTGTTATTGGTGTACTGATCATGACCTGCAAGTATCATCAACATTGGGTGAAAAAATATTTGCTGAGATTTCCAGAAACTCGTACTTTTGGGAAGCTTGGCAACCCCTTTCAATGAAAGTGATTCTCGTCAGTCTCTGCTTGGGGCTACTTCAATAGAACAGAAACCATAGCGAAAGAACTTGGAACTACATTATTGTGCCAAGTTTCAAAGAGCTAGCAGAAACCGTGTTTGATTTAGAGTTCCAACTACATGTATCCATATAGGAGAAAACAGAGTGAAACCTAAACATGAAAACGGTTACTGCAAAGGAACGGTTTAATCTAGAAGAACGAAATTTGGTGAGCCAAGCGGGATTCATGTACTGATCACTAACTGCAAGTATCATCAAGATTGGGCGAAAAAATGTTTGCTGAGATTTCCGGAAACTCGTACTTTTTGGAAGCTTGGCCACCCCTTTCAATGAAAGTGATTCTCGTCAGTCTCTGCTTGGGGCTTCTTCAATAGGACACAAACCATAGTGATAGAACGAGGAACTACATTATTGTGCCAAGTTTCAAAGAGCTAGCACAAACCGTGTTTGATTTAGAGTTCCAACTACATGTATCCATATAGGAGAAAACAGAGTGAAACCTAAACATGAAAACGGTTACTGCAAAGGAACGGTTTAACCTAGAAGAACGAAATTTGGTGAGCCAATTTTGGATTGGTGTACTGATCATTAAATGGAAGTATCATCAAGATTGGGTGAAAAAATGTTTGCTGAGATTTCAGGAATCTCACAGTTTTTGGAAGCTTGGCAACCCCTTTCAATGAAAGTGATTCTCGTCAGTCTCTGCTTGGGGCTTCTTCAATAGGACACAAACCATAGTGATAGAACTTGGAAGTACATTATTGTGCCAAGTTTCAAAGAGCTAGCACAAACCGTGTTTGATTTAGAGTTCCAACTACATGTATCCATATAGGAGAAAACAGAGTGAAACCTAAACATGGAAACGGTTACTGCAAAGGAACGGTTTAACCTAGAAGAACGAAATATGGTGAGCCAAGTGGGATTGGTGGGCTGATCATTACCTGCAAGTA
This sequence comes from Urocitellus parryii, assembly GCF_045843805.1. Lineage (NCBI taxonomy): Eukaryota > Metazoa > Chordata > Mammalia > Rodentia > Sciuridae > Urocitellus > Urocitellus parryii. The sequence continues at coordinate 12,328 of NW_027553520.1, forward strand.
TCATCAAGATTGGGTGAAAAAATGTTTGCTGAGATGTGCGGAAACTCGTACTTTTTGGAAGCTTGGCAACCCCTTTCAATGAAAGTGATTCTCGTCAGTCTCTGCTTGGGGCTTCTTCAATAGGACACAAACCATAGCGATAGAACTTGGAAGTATATTATTGTGCCAAGTTTCAAAGAGCTAGCACAAACCGTGTTTGATTTAGAGTTCCAACAACATGTATCCATATAGGAGAATACAGAGTGAAACCTAAACATGAAAACGGTTACTGCAAAGGAACGATTTAACCTAGAAGAACGAAATTTGGTGAGCCAAGTGGGAATGGTGGGCTGATCATTACCTGTAAGTATCATCAAGATTGGGTGAACAAATGTTTGCTGAGATTTCCGGAAACTCGTACTTTTTGGAAGGTTGGCAACACCTTTCAACGAAAGTGATTCTCGTAAGTCTCTGCTTGGGGCTTCTTCAATAGGACACCAACCATAGCCATAGAACTTGGAACTATATTATTGTGCCAAGTTTCAAAGAGCTAGCACAAACCGTGTTTGATTTAGAGTTCCAACTACATGTATCCATATAGGAGAAAACAGAGTGAAACCTAAACATGAAAACGGATACTGCAAAAGAACGGTTTAACCTAGAAGAACGACATTTGGTCAACCAAGTGGAATTCGTGTACTGATCATTAAATGGAAGTATCATCAAGATTGGTGAAAAAATGTTTGCTGAGATTTCCGGAAACTCGTACTTTTGGGAAGCTTGGCAACCCCTTTCAATGAAAGTGATTCTCGTCAGTCTCTGCTTGGGGCTTCTTCAATAGGACACAAACCGTAGTGATAGAACTTGGAACTACATTATTGTGCCAAGATTCAAAGAGCTAGCACAAACCGTGTTTGATTTAGAGATCCAACTACATGTATCCATATAGGAGAAAACAGAGTGAAACCTAAACATGAAAACGGTTACTGCAAAGGAACGGTTTAACCTAGAAGAACGAAATTTGGTGAGCCAAGTGGGATTGGTGGGCTGATCATTAAATGGAAGTATCATCAAGATTGGGTGAAAAAATGTTTGGTGAGATTTCAGGAAACTCGTAGTTTTTTGAAGCTTGGCATCCCCTTTCAATGAAAGTGATTCTCGTCAGTCTCTACTTGGGACTTCTTCAATAGGACACAAACCATAGTGATAGAACTTGGAACTTCATTATTGTGCCAAGTTTCAAAGAGCTACCACAAACCGTGTTTGATTTAGAGTTCTAACTATATGTATCCATATAGGAGAAAACAGAGTGAAACCTAAACATGAAAACGGATTCTGCAAAGGAACGGTTTAACCTAGAAGAACGAAATTTGGTGAGCCAAGTGGGATTAGGGGGCTGATCTTTAAATGGAAGTATCATCAAGATTTGTTAAAAAAATGTTTTCTGAGATTTCAGGAAACTCGTAGTTTTTGGAAGTGGCAACCCCTTTCAAAGAAAGTGATTCTCCTCAGTCTCTGCTTGGGGCTTCTTCAATAGGACACAAACCATAGCCATAGAACTTGGAACTACATTATTGTGCCAAGTTTCAAAGAGCTAGCACAAACCGTGTTTGATTTAGAGTTCCAACTACATGTATCCATATAGGAGAAAACAGAGTGAAACCTAAACATGAAAACGGTTACTGCAAAGGAACGGTTTAACCTAGATGAACGAAATTTGTTGAGCCAACAGGGATTGGTGGGCTGATCATTAAATGGAAGTATCATAAAGATTGGGTGAAAAAATGTTTGCTGAGTTTTCCGGAAACTCATACTTTTTGGAAGTGGCAACCCCTTTCAATGAAAGTGATTCTCGTCAGTCTCTGCTTGGGGCTTCTTCAATAGGACACAAACCATAGCGATAGAACTTGGAACTGCATTATTGTGCCAAGTTTCAAAGAGCTAGCACAAACCGTGTTTGATTTAGAGTTCCAACTACATGTATCCATATAGGAGAAAACAGAGTGAAACCTAAACATGAAAACGGTTACTGCAAAGGAACGGTTTAACCTAGAAGAACGAAATTTGGTGAGCCACGTTGGATTGGTGGGCTGATCATTTCCTGCAAGTATCATCAAGATTGGGTGAAAAAATGTTTGCTGAGATTTCCGGAAACTCGTACTTTTGGGAAGCTTGGTAACCCCTTTCAATTAAAGTGATTCTCGTCAGTCTCTGCTTGGGGCTTCTTCAATAGGACACAAACCATAGCCATAGAACTTGGAACTACATTATTGTGCCAAGTTTCAAAGAGCTAGCACAAACCGTGTTTGATTTAGAGTTCCAACTACATGTATCCATATAGGGAAAACAGAGTGCAACATAAACATGAAAATGGTTACTGCAAAGGACCGGTTTAACCTAGAAGAACGAAATTTTGTGAGCCATGTGTTATTGGTGTACTGATCATGACCTGCAAGTATCATCAACATTGGGTGAAAAAATATTTGCTGAGATTTCCAGAAACTCGTACTTTTGGGAAGCTTGGCAACCCCTTTCAATGAAAGTGATTCTCGTCAGTCTCTGCTTGGGGCTACTTCAATAGAACAGAAACCATAGCGAAAGAACTTGGAACTACATTATTGTGCCAAGTTTCCAAGAGCTAGCAGAAACCGTGTTTGATTTAGAGTTCCAACTACATGTATCCATATAGGAGAAAACAGAGTGAAACCTAAACATGAAAACGGTTACTGCAAAGGAACGATTTAATCTAGAAGAAAGAAATTTGGTGAGCCAAGCGGGATTCATGTACTGATCACTAACTGCAAGTATCATCAAGATTGGGCGAAAAAATGTTTGCTGAGATTTCCGGAAACTCGTACTTTTTGGAAGCTTGGCCACCCCTTTCAATGAAAGTGATTCTCGTCAGTCTCTGCTTGGGGCTTCTTCAATAGGACACAAACCATAGTGATAGAACGAGGAACTACATTATTGTGCCAAGTTTCAAAGAGCTAGCACAAACCGTGTTTGATTTAGAGTTCCAACTACATGTATCCATATAGGAGAAAACAGAGTGAAACCTAAACATGAAAACGGTTACTGCAAAGGAACGGTTTAACCTAGAAGAACGAAATTTGGTGAGCCAATTTGGATTGGTGTACTGATCATTAAATGGAAGTATCATCAAGATTGGGTGAAAAAATGTTTGCTGAGATTTCAGGAATCTCACAGTTTTTTGGAAGCTTGGCAACCCCTTTCAATGAAAGTGATTCTCGTCAGTCTCTGCTTGGGGCTTCTTCAATAGGACACAAACCATAGTGATAGAACTTGGAAGTACATTATTGTGCCAAGTTTCAAAGAGCTAGCACAAACCGTGTTTGATTTAGAGTTCCAACTACATGTATCCATATAGGAGAAAACAGAGTGAAACCTAAACATGGAAACGGTTACTGCAAAGGAACGGTTTAACCTAGAAGAACGAAATATGGTGAGCCAAGTGGGATTGGTGGGCTGATCATTACCTGCAAGTATCATCAAGATTGGGTGAAAAAATGTTTGCTGAGATGTGCGGAAACCCGTACTTTTTGGAAGCTTGGCAACCCCTTTCAATGAAAGTGATTCTCGTCAGTCTCTGCTTGGGGCTTCTTCAATAGGACACCAACCATAGCCATAGAACTTGGAACTATATTATTGTGCCAAGTTTCAAAGAGCTAGCACAAACCGTGTTTGATTTAGAGTTCCAACTACATGTATCCATATAGGAGAAAACAGAGTGAAACCTAAACATGAAAACGGATACTGCAAAAGAACGGTTTAACCTAGAAGAACGAAATTTGGTCAACCAAGTGGAATTCGTGTACTGATCATTAAATGGAAGTATCATCAAGATTGGGTGAAAAAATGTTTGCTGAGATTTCCGGAAACTCGTACTTTTGGGAAGCTTGGCAACCCCTTTCAATGAAAGTGATTCTCGTCAGTCTCTGCTTGGGGCTTCTTCAATAGGACACAAACCGTAGTGATAGAACTTGGAACTACATTATTGTGCCAAGATTCAAAGAGCTAGCACAAACCGTGTTTGATTTAGAGATCCAACTACATGTATCCATATAGGAGAAAACAGAGTGAAACCTAAACATGAAAACGGTTACTGCAAAGGAACGGTTTAACCTAGAAGAACGAAATTTGGTGAGCCAAGTGGGATTGGTGGGCTGATCATTAAATGGAAGTATCATCAAGATTGGGTGAAAAAATGTTTGGTGAGATTTCAGGAAACTCGTAGTTTTTTGAAGCTTGGCATCCCCTTTCAATGAAAGTGATTCTCGTCAGTCTCTACTTGGGACTTCTTCAATAGGACACAAACCATAGTGATAGAACTTGGAACTTCATTATTGTGCCAAGTTTCAAAGAGCTACCACAAACCGTGTTTGATTTAGAGTTCTAACTATATGTATCCATATAGGAGAAAACAGAGTGAAACCTAAACATGAAAACGGATTCTGCAAAGGAACGGTTTAACCTAGAAGAACGAAATTTGGTGAGCCAAGTGGGATTAGGGGGCTGATCATTAAATGGAAGTATCATCAAGATTTGTTAAAAAAATGTTTTCTGAGATTTCAGGAAACTCGTAGTTTTTGGAAGTGGCAACCCCTTTCAAAGAAAGTGATTCTCCTCAGTCTCTGCTTGGGGCTTCTTCAATAGGACACAAACCATAGCCATAGAACTTGGAACTACATTATTGTGCCAAGTTTCAAAGAGCTAGCACAAACCGTGTTTGATTTAGAGTTCCAACTACATGTATCCATATAGGAGAAAACAGAGTGAAACCTAAACATGAAAACGGTTACTGCAAATGAACGATTTAACCTAGAAGAACGAAATTTGGTGAGCCAAGTGGGATTGGTGGGATGATCATTACCTGCAAGTATCATCAAGATTGGGTGAAAAAATGTTTGCTGAGATTTCCGGAAACTCGTACTTTTGGGAAGCTTGGCAACCCCTTTCAATGAAAGTGATTCTCGTCAGTCTCTGCTTGGGGCTTCTTCAATAGGACACAAAGCATAGCATAGAACTTGGAACTACATTATTGTGCCAAGTTTCAAAGAGCTAGCACAAACCGTGTTTGATTTAGAGTTCCAACTACATGTATCCATATAGGAGAAAACAGAGTGAAACCTAAACATGAAAACGGTTACTGCAAAGGAACGGTTTAACCTAGATGAACGAAATTTGTTGAGCCAAAAGGGATTGGTGGGCTGATCATTAAATGGAAGTATCATAAAGATTGGGTGAAAAAATGTTTGCTGAGTTTTCCGGAAACTCATACTTTTTGGAGGTGGCAACCCCTTTCAATGAAAGTGATTCTCGTCAGTCTCTGCTTGGGGCTTCTTCAATAGGACACAAACCATAGCGATAGAACTTGGAACTACAGTATTGTGCCAAGTTTCAAAGAGCTAGCACAAACCGTGTTTGATTTAGAGTTCCAACTACATGTATCCATATAGGAGAAAACAGAGTGAAACCTAAACATGAAAACGGTTACTGCAAAGGAACGATTTAACCTAGAAGAACGAAATTTGGTGAGCCATGTGGGATTGGTGGGCTGATCATTACCTGCAAGTATCATCAAGATTGGGTGAAAAAATGTTTGCTGAGATTTGCGGAAACTTGTACTTTTTGGAAGCTGGGCAACCCCTTTCAATGAAAGTGATTCTCGTCAGTCTCTGCTTGGGGCTTCTTCAATAGGACACAAACCATAGCGATAGTACTTGGAACTACATTATTTTGCCAAGTTTCAAAAAGCTAGCACAAACCGTGTTTGATTTAGAGTTCCAACTACATGTATCCATATAGGAGAAAACAGAGTGAAACCTAAACATGAAAACGGATACTGCAAAAGAACGGTTTAACCTAGAAGAACGAAATTTGGTGAGGCAAGTGTAATTCGTGTACTGATCATTAAATGGAAGTATCATCAAGATTGGGTGAAAAAATGTTTGCTGAGATTTCCGGAAACTCGTACTTTTGGGAAGCTTTGCAACCCCTTTCAATGAAAGTGATTCTCGTCAGTCTCTGCTTGGGGCTTCTTCAATAGGACACAAACCATAGTGATAGAACGAGGAACTACATTATTGTGCCAAGTTTCAAAGAGCTAGCACAAAACGTGTTTGATTTAGAGTTCCAACTACATGTATCCCTATAGGAGAAAACAGAGTGAAACCTAAACATGAAAACGGTTACTGCAAAGGAACGGTTTAACCTAGAAGAACGAAATTTGGTGAGCCATTTTGGATTGGTGTACTGATCATTAAATGGAATTATCATCAAGATTGGGTGAAAAAATGTTTGCTTAGATTTCAGGAATCTCACAGTTTTTTGGAAGCTTGGCAACCCCTTTCAATGAAAGTGATTCTCGTCAGTCTCTGCTTGGGGCTTCTTCAATAGGACACAAACCATAGCCATAGAACTTGGAACTATTTATTGTGCCAAGTTTCAAAGAGCTAGCACAAACCGTGTTTGATTTAGAGTTCCAACTACATGTATCCATATAGGAGAAAACAGAGTGAAACCTAAACATGAAAACGGTTACTGCAAAGGAACGGTTTAACCTAGACGAACGAAATTTGTTGAGCCAAAAGGGATTGGTGGGCTGATCATTAATTGGAAGTATCATAAAGATTGGGTGAAAAAATGTTTGCTGAGATTTCCGGAAACTCATACTTTTTGGAACTGGCAACCCCTTTCAATGAAAGTGATTCTCGTCACTCTCTGCTTGGGGCTTCTTCAATAGGACACAGACCATAGCGATAGAACTTGAAACTACATTATTGTGCCATGTTTGAAAGAGCTAGCACAAACCGTGTTTGATTTAGAGTTCCAAATACATGTATCCATATAGGAGAAAACAGAGTGAAACCTAAACATGGAAACGGTTACTGCAAAGGAACGGTTTAACCTAGAAGAACGAAATTTGGTGAGCCAAGTGGGATTGGTGGGCTGATCATTACCTGCAAGTATCATCAAGATTGGGTGAAAAAATGTTTGCTGAGATTTGCGGAAACTCGTACTTTTTGGAAGCTTGGCAACCCCTTTCAATGAAAGTGATTCTCGTCAGTCTCTGCTTGGGGCTTCTTCAATAGGACACAAACCATAGCGATAGAACTTCGAAGTATATTATTGTGCCAAGTTTCAAAGAGCTAGCACAAACCGTGTTTGATTTAGAGTTCCAACTACATGTATCCATATAGGAGAATACAGAGTGAAACCTAAACATGAAAACGGTTACTGCAAATGAACGATTTAATCTAGAAGAACGAAATTTGGTGAGCCAAGTGGGATTGGTGGGCTGATCATTACCTGCAAGTATCATCAAGATTGGGTGAAAAAATGTTTGCTGAGATTTGCGGAAACTCGTACTTTTTGGAAGCTTGGCAACCCCTTTCAATGAAAGTGATTCTCGTCAGTCTCTGCTTGGGTCTTCTTCAATAGGACACAAACCATAGCGATAGAACTTGGAAGTATATTATTGTGCCAAGTTTCAAAGAGCTAGCACAAACCGTGTTTGATTTAGAGTTTCAACTACATGTATCCATATAGGAGAATACAGAGTGAAACCTAAACATGAAAACGGTTACTGCAAATGAACGATTTAACCTAGAAGAACGAAATTTGGTGAGCCAAGTGGGATTGGTGGGCTGATCATTACCTGCAAGTATCATCAAGATTGGGTGAAAAAATGTTTGCTGAGATTGCCGGAAACTCGTACTTTTGGGAAGGTTGGCAACCCCTTTCAATGAAAGTGATTCTCGTAAGTCTCTGCTTGGGGCTTCTTCAATAGGACACAAACCATAGCGATAGAACTTGGAACTACATTATTGTGCCAAGTTTCAAAGAGCTAGCACAAACCGTGTTTGATTTAGAGTTCCAACTACATGTATCCATATAGGAGAAAACAGAGTGAAACCTAAACATGAAAACGGATACTGCAAAAGAACGGTTTAACCTAGAAGAACGAAATTTGGTCAACCAAGTGGAATTCGTGTACTGATCATTAAATGGAAGTATCATCAAGATTGGGTGAAAAAATGTTTGCTGAGATTTCTGGAAACTCGTACTTTTGGGAAGCTTTGCAACCCCTTTCAATGAAAGTGATTCTCGTCAGTCTCTGCTTGGGGCTTCTTCAATAGGACACAAACCATAGTGATAGAACGAGGAACTACATTATTGTGCCAAGTTTCAAAGAGCTAGCACAAACCGTGTTTGATTTAGAGTTCCAACTACATGTATCCATATAGGAGAAAACAGAGTGAAACCTAAACATGAAAACGGTTCCTGCAAAGGAACGGTTTAACCTAGAAGAACGAAATTTGTTGAGCCAATTTGGATTGGTGTACTGATCAATAAATGGAAGTATCATCAAGATTGGGTGAAAAAATGTTTGCTGAGATTTCAGGAATCTCACAGTTTTTTGGAAGCTTGGAAACCCCTTTCAATGAAACTGATTCTCGTCAGTCTCTGCTTGGGGCTTCTTCAATAGGACACAAACCATAGTGATAGAACTTGGAAGTACATTATTGTGCCAAGTTTCAAAGAGCTAGCACAAACCGTGTTTCATTTAGAGTTCCAACTACATGTATCCATATAGGAGAATACATAGTGAAACCTAAACATGAAAACGGTTACTGCAAATGAACGATTTAACCTAGAAGAACGAAATTTGGTGAGCCAAGTGGGATTGGTGGGCTGATCATTACCTGCAAGTATCATCAATATTGGGTGAAAAAATGTTTGCTGAGATTTCCGGAAACTCGTACTTTTGGGAAGCTTGGCAACCCCTTTCAATGAAAGTGATTCTCGTCAGTCTCTGCTTGGGGCTTCTTCAATAGGACACAAACCATAGCCATAGAACTTGGAACTACATTATTGTGCCAAGTTTCAAAGAGCTAGCACAAACCGTGTTTGATTTAGAGTTCCAACTACATGTATCCATATAGGAGAAAACAGAGTGAAACCTAAACATGAAAACGGTTACTGCAAAGGAACGGTTTAACCTAGATGAACGAAATTTGTTGAGCCAGAAGGGATTGGTGGGCTGATCATTAATTGGAAGTATCATAAAGATTGGGTGAAAAAATGTTTGCTGAGATTTCCGGAAACTCATACTTTTTGGAAGTGGCAACCCCTTTCAATGAAAGTGATTCTCGTCAGTCTCTGCTTGGGGCTTCTTCAATAGGACACAGACCATAGTGATAGAACTTGGAAGTACATTATTGTGCCAAGTTTCAAAGAGCTAGCACAAACCGTGTTTGATTTAGAGTTCCAACTACATGTATCCATATAGGAGAAAACAGAGTGAAACCTAAACATGAAAACGGATACTGCAAAGGAACGGTTTAACCTAGAAGAACGAAATTTGGTGAGCCAAGTGGAATTGGTGTACTTATCATTAAATGGAAGTATCATCAAGATTGGGTGAAAAAATGTTTGCTGAGATTTCCGGAAACTCATACTTTTTGGAAGTGGCAACCCCTTTCAATGAAAGTGATTCTCGTCAGTCTCTGCTTGGGGCTTCTTCAATAGGACACAAACCATAGTGACAGAACGTGTAACTACATTATTGTGCCAAGTTTCAAAGAGCTAGCACAAACCGTGTTTGATTTAGAGTTCCAACTACATGTATCCATATAGGAGAAAACAGAGTGAAACCTAAACATGAAAACGGTTACTGCAAAGGAACGGTTTAAACTAGAAGAACGAAATTTGGTGAGCCAAGTGGGATTGGTGGGCTGATCATTAAATGGAAGTATCATCAAGATTGGGTGAAAAAATATTTGCTGAGATTTCCGGAAACTTGTACTTTTTGGAAGCTTGGCAACCCCTTTCAATGAAAGTGATTCTGGTCAGTCTCTGCTTGGGGCATCTTCAATAGGACACAAACCATAACGATAGAACTTGGAACTACATTATTGTGCCAAGTTTCAAAGAGCTAGCACAAACCGTGTTTGATTTAGAGTTCCAACTACATGTATCCATATAGGAGAATACAGAGTGAAACCTAAACATGAAAACGGATAATGCAAAGGAAAGGTTTAACCTAGAAGAACGAAATTTGGTGAGCCAAGTGGGATTGGTGGGCTGATCATTACCTGCAAGTATCATCAAGATTGGGTGAAAAAATGTTTGCTGAGATTTCCGGAAACTCGTAGTTTTCTGGAAGCTTGGCAACCCCTTTCAATGAAAGTGATTCTCGTCAGTCTCTGCTTGGGGCTTCTTCAATAGGACACAAACCATAGCCATAGAACTTGGAACTACATTATTTTCAAAGAGCTAGCACAAACCGTGTTTGATTTAGAGTTCCAACTACATGTATCCATATAGGAGAAAACAGAGTGAAACCTAAACATGAAAACGGTTACTGCAAAGGAACGGTTTAACCTAGAAGAACGAAATTTGGTGAGCCAAGTGGGATTGGTGGGCTGATCATGACCTGCAAGTATCATCAAGATTGGGTGAAAAAATGTTTGCTGAGATTTCCGGAAACTCGTAGTTTTCTGGAAGCTTGGCAACCCCTTTCAATGAAAGTAATTCTCGTCAGTCTCTGCTTGGGGCTTCTTCAATAGGACACAAACCATAGCCATAGAACTTGGAACTACATTATTGTGCCAAGTTTCAAAGAGCTAGCACAAACCGTGTTTGATTTAGAGTTCCAACTACATGTATCCATATAGGAGAAAACAGAGTGAAACCTAAACATGAAAACGGTTACTGCAAAGGAACGGTTTAACCTAGATGAACGAAATTTGTTGAGCCAAAAGGGATTGGTGGGCTGATCATTAAATGGAAGTATCATAAAGATTGGGTGAAAAAATGTTTGCTGAGTTTTCCGGAAACTCATACTTTTTGGAGGTGGCAACCCCTTTCAATGAAAGTGATTCTCGTCAGTCTCTGCTTGGGGCTTCTTCAATAGGACACAAACCATAGCGATAGAACTTGGAACTACAGTATTGTGCCAAGTTTCAAAGAGCTAGCACAAACCGTGTTTGATTTAGAGTTCCAACTACATGTATCCATATAGGAGAAAACAGAGTGAAACCTAAACATGAAAACGGTTACTGCAAAGGAACGATTTAACCTAGAAGAACGAAATTTGGTGAGCCATGTGGGATTGGTGGGCTGATCATTACCTGCAAGTATCATCAAGATTGGGTGAAAAAATGTTTGCTGAGATTTGCGGAAACTTGTACTTTTTGGAAGCTGGGCAACCCCTTTCAATGAAAGTGATTCTCGTCAGTCTCTGCTTGGGGCTTCTTCAATAGGACACAAACCATAGCCATAGAACTTGGAACTACATTATTGTGCCAAGTTTCAAAGAGCTAGCACAAACCAGGTTTGATTTAGAGTTCCAACTACATGTATCCATATAGGAGGAAACAGAGTGAAACCTAAACATGAAAACGGTTACTGCAAAGGAACGGTTTAACCTAGATGAACGAAATTTGTTGAGCCAAAAGGGATTGGTGGGCTGATCATTAATTGGAAGTATCATAAAGATTGGGTGAAAAAATATTTGCTGAGATTTCCGGAAACTCATACTTTTTGGAACTGGCATCCCCTTTCAATGAAAGTGATTCTCGTCAGTCTCTGCTTGGGGCTTCTTCAATAGGACACAGACCATAGCGATAGAACTTGAAACTACATTATTGTGCCATGTTTGAAAGAGCTAGCACAAACCGTGTTTGATTTAGAGTTCCAAATACATGTATCCATATAGGAGAAAACAGAGTGAAACCTAAACATGGAAACGGTTACTGCAAAGGAACGGTTTAATCTAGAAGAACGAAATTTGGTGAGCCAAGTGGGATTGGTGGGCTGATCATTACCTGCAAGTATCATCAAGATTGGGTGAAAAAATGTTTGCTGAGATGTGCGGAAACTCGTACTTTTTGGAAGCTTGGCAACCCCTTTCAATGAAAGTGATTCTCGTCAGTCTCTGCTTGGGGCTTCTTCAATAGGACACAAACCATAGCGATAGAACTTGGAAGTATATTATTGTGCCAAGTTTCAAAGAGCTAGCACAAACCGTGTTTGATTTAGAGTTCCAACAACATGTATCCATATAGGAGAATACAGAGTGAAACCTAAACATGAAAACGGTTACTGCAAAGGAACGATTTAACCTAGAAGAACGAAATTTGGTGAGCCAAGTGGGAATGGAGGGCTGATCATTACCTGTAAGAATCTTCAAGATTGGGTGAAAAAATGTTTGCTGAGATTTCCGGAAACTCGTACTTTTTGGAAGGTTGGCAACCCCTTTCAACGAAAGTGATTCTCGTAAGTCTCTGCTTGGGGCTTCTTCAATAGGACACAAACCATAGCGATAGAACTTGGAACTACAATATTGTGCCAAGTTTCAAAGAGCTAGCACAAACCGTGTTTGATTTAGAGTTCCAACTACATGTATCCATATACGAGAAAACAGAGTGAAACCTAAACATGAAAACGGATACTGCAAAAGAACGGTTTAACCTAGAAGAACGAAATTTGGTCAACCAAGCGGAATTCGTGTACTGATCATTAAATGGAAGTATCATCAAGATTGGGTGAAAAAATGTTTGCTGAGATTTCCGGAAACTCGTACTTTTGGGAAGCTTTGCACCCCTTTCAATGAAAGTGATTCTCCTCAGTCTCTGCTTGGGGCTTCTTCAATAGGACACAAACCATAGTGACAGAACGTGGAACTACATTATTGTGCCAAGTTTCAAAGAGCTAGCACAAACCGTGTTTGATTTAGAGTTCCAACTACATGTATCCATATAGGTGAAAACAGAGTGAAACGTAAACATGAAAACGGATACTGCAAATGAACGATTTAACCTAGAAGAACGAAATTTGGTGAGCCAAGTGGGATTGGTGGGCTGATCATGACCTGCAAGTATGATCAAGATTGGGTGAAAAAATATTTGCTGAGATTTCCGGAAACTTGTACTTTTTGGAATCTTGGCAACGCCTTTCAATGAAAGTGATTCTGGTCAGTCTCTGCGTGGGGCATCTTCAATAGGACACAAACCATTTCGATAGAACTTGGAACTACATTATTGTGCCAAGTTTGAAAGAGCTAGCACAAACCGTGTTTGATTTAGAGTTCCAACTACATGTATCCATATAGGAGAATACAGAGTGAAACCTAAACATGAAAACGGTTACTGCAAAGGAACGATTTAACCTAGAAGAACGAAATTTGGTGAGCCATGTGGGATTGGTGGGCTGATCATTAAATGGAATTATCATCAAGATTGGGTGAAAAAATGTTTGCTTAGATTTCAGGAATCTCACAGTTTTTTGGAAGCTTGGCAACCCCTTTCAATGAAAGTGATTCTCGTCAGTCTCTGCTTGGGGCTTCTTCAATAGGACACAAACCATAGCCATAGAACTTGGAACTATTTATTGTGCCAAGTTTCAAAGAGCTAGCACAAACCGTGTTTGATTTAGAGTTCCAACTACATGTATCCATATAGGAGAAAACAGAGTGAAACCTAAACATGAAAACGGTTACTGCAAAGGAACGGTTTAACCTAGACGAACGAAATTTGTTGAGCCAAAAGGGATTGGTGGGCTGATCATTAATTGGAAGTATCATAAAGATTGGGTGAAAAAATGTTTGCTGAGATTTCCGGAAACTCATACTTTTTGGAACTGGCAACCCCTTTCAATGAAAGTGATTCTCGTCACTCTCTGCTTGGGGCTTCTTCAATAGGACACAGACCATAGCGATAGAACTTGAAACTACATTATTGTGCCATGTTTGAAAGAGCTAGCACAAACCGTGTTTGATTTAGAGTTCCAAATACATGTATCCATATAGGAGAAAACAGAGTGAAACCTAAACATGGAAACGGTTACTGCAAAGGAACGGTTTAACCTAGAAGAACGAAATTTGGTGAGCCAAGTGGGATTGGTGGGCTGATCATTACCTGCAAGTATCATCAAGATTGGGTGAAAAAATGTTTGCTGAGATTTGCGGAAACTCGTACTTTTTGGAAGCTTGGCAACCCCTTTCAATGAAAGTGATTCTCGTCAGTCTCTGCTTGGGGCTTCTTCAATAGGACACAAACCATAGCGATAGAACTTCGAAGTATATTATTGTGCCAAGTTTCAAAGAGCTAGCACAAACCGTGTTTGATTTAGAGTTCCAACTACATGTATCCATATAGGAGAATACAGAGTGAAACCTAAACATGAAAACGGTTACTGCAAATGAACGATTTAATCTAGAAGAACGAAATTTGGTGAGCCAAGTGGGATTGGTGGGCTGATCATTACCTGCAAGTATCATCAAGATTGGGTGAAAAAATGTTTGCTGAGATTTGCGGAAACTCGTACTTTTTGGAAGCTTGGCAACCCCTTTCAATGAAAGTGATTCTCGTCAGTCTCTGCTTGGGTCTTCTTCAATAGGACACAAACCATAGCGATAGAACTTGGAAGTATATTATTGTGCCAAGTTTCAAAGAGCTAGCACAAACCGTGTTTGATTTAGAGTTTCAACTACATGTATCCATATAGGAGAATACAGAGTGAAACCTAAACATGAAAACGGTTACTGCAAATGAACGATTTAACCTAGAAGAACGAAATTTGGTGAGCCAAGTGGGATTGGTGGGCTGATCATTACCTGCAAGTATCATCAAGATTGGGTGAAAAAATGTTTGCTGAGATTGCCGGAAACTCGTAATTTTGGGAAGGTTGGCAACCCCTTTCAACGAAAGTGATTCTCGTAAGTCTCTGCTTGGGGCTTCTTCAATAGGACACAAACCATAGCGATAGAACTTGGAACTACAATATTGTGCCAAGTTTCAAAGAGCTAGCACAAACCGTGTTTGATTTAGAGTTCCAACTACATGTATCCATATACGAGAAAACAGAGTGAAACCTAAACATGAAAACGGATACTGCAAAAGAACGGTTTAACCTAGAAGAACGAAATTTGGTCAACCAAGCGGAATTCGTGTACTGATCATTAAATGGAAGTATCATCAAGATTGGGTGAAAAAATGTTTGCTGAGATTTCCGGAAACTCGTACTTTTGGGAAGCTTTGCACCCCTTTCAATGAAAGTGATTCTCCTCAGTCTCTGCTTGGGGCTTCTTCAATAGGACACAAACCATAGTGACAGAACGTGGAACTACATTATTGTGCCAAGTTTCAAAGAGCTAGCACAAACCGTGTTTGATTTAGAGTTCCAACTACATGTATCCATATAGGTGAAAACAGAGTGAAACGTAAACATGAAAACGGATACTGCAAATGAACGATTTAACCTAGAAGAACGAAATTTGGTGAGCCAAGTGGGATTGGTGGGCTGATCATGACCTGCAAGTATGATCAAGATTGGGTGAAAAAATATTTGCTGAGATTTCCGGAAACTTGTACTTTTTGGAATCTTGGCAACGCCTTTCAATGAAAGTGATTCTGGTCAGTCTCTGCGTGGGGCATCTTCAATAGGACACAAACCATTTCGATAGAACTTGGAACTACATTATTGTGCCAAGTTTGAAAGAGCTAGCACAAACCGTGTTTGATTTAGAGTTCCAACTACATGTATCCATATAGGAGAATACAGAGTGAAACCTAAACATGAAAACGGTTACTGCAAAGGAACGATTTAACCTAGAAGAACGAAATTTGGTGAGCCATGTGGGATTGGTGGGCTGATCATTAAATGGAATTATCATCAAGATTGGGTGAAAAAATGTTTGCTTAGATTTCAGGAATCTCACAGTTTTTTGGAAGCTTGGCAACCCCTTTCAATGAAAGTGATTCTCGTCAGTCTCTGCTTGGGGCTTCTTCAATAGGACACAAACCATAGCCATAGAACTTGGAACTATTTATTGTGCCAAGTTTCAAAGAGCTAGCACAAACCGTGTTTGATTTAGAGTTCCAACTACATGTATCCATATAGGAGAAAACAGAGTGAAACCTAAACATGAAAACGGTTACTGCAAAGGAACGGTTTAACCTAGACGAACGAAATTTGTTGAGCCAAAAGGGATTGGTGGGCTGATCATTAATTGGAAGTATCATAAAGATTGGGTGAAAAAATGTTTGCTGAGATTTCCGGAAACTCATACTTTTTGGAACTGGCAACCCCTTTCAATGAAAGTGATTCTCGTCACTCTCTGCTTGGGGCTTCTTCAATAGGACACAGACCATAGCGATAGAACTTGAAACTACATTATTGTGCCATGTTTGAAAGAGCTAGCACAAACCGTGTTTGATTTAGAGTTCCAAATACATGTATCCATATAGGAGAAAACAGAGTGAAACCTAAACATGGAAACGGTTACTGCAAAGGAACGGTTTAACCTAGAAGAACGAAATTTGGTGAGCCAAGTGGGATTGGTGGGCTGATCATTACCTGCAAGTATCATCAAGATTGGGTGAAAAAATGTTTGCTGAGATTTGCGGAAACTCGTACTTTTTGGAAGCTTGGCAACCCCTTTCAATGAAAGTGATTCTCGTCAGTCTCTGCTTGGGGCTTCTTCAATAGGACACAAACCATAGCGATAGAACTTCGAAGTATATTATTGTGCCAAGTTTCAAAGAGCTAGCACAAACCGTGTTTGATTTAGAGTTCCAACTACATGTATCCATATAGGAGAATACAGAGTGAAACCTAAACATGAAAACGGTTACTGCAAATGAACGATTTAATCTAGAAGAACGAAATTTGGTGAGCCAAGTGGGATTGGTGGGCTGATCATTACCTGCAAGTATCATCAAGATTGGGTGAAAAAATGTTTGCTGAGATTTGCGGAAACTCGTACTTTTTGGAAGCTTGGCAACCCCTTTCAATGAAAGTGATTCTCGTCAGTCTCTGCTTGGGTCTTCTTCAATAGGACACAAACCATAGCGATTGAACTTGGAAGTATATTATTGTGCCAAGTTTCAAAGAGCTAGCACAAACCGTGTTTGATTTAGAGTTTCAACTACATGTATCCATATAGGAGAATACAGAGTGAAACCTAAACATGAAAACGGTTACTGCAAATGAACGATTTAACCTAGAAGAACGAAATTTGGTGAGCCAAGTGGGATTGGTGGGCTGATCATTACCTGCAAGTATCATCAAGATTGGGTGAAAAAATGTTTGCTGAGATTGCCGGAAACTCGTACTTTTGGGAAGGTTGGCAACCCCTTTCAACGAAAGTGATTCTCGTAAGTCTCTGCTTGGGGCTTCTTCAATAGGACACAAACCATAGCGATAGAACTTGGAACTACATTATTGTGCCAAGTTTCAAAGAGCTAGCACAAACCGTGTTTGATTTAGAGTTCCAACTACATGTATCCATATAGGAGAAAACAGAGTGAAACCTAAACATGAAAACGGATACTGCAAAAGAACGGTTTAACCTAGAAGAACGAAATTTGGTCAACCAAGTGGAATTCGTGTACTGATCATTAAATGGAAGTATCATCAAGATTGGGTGAAAAAATGTTTGCTGAGATTTCTGGAAACTCGTACTTTTGGGAAGCTTTGCAACCCCTTTCAATGAAAGTGATTCTCGTCAGTCTCTGCTTGGGGCTTCTTCAATAGGACACAAACCATAGTGATAGAACGAGGAACTACATTATTGTGCCAAGTTTCAAAGAGCTAGCACAAACCGTGTTTGATTTAGAGTTCCAACTACATGTATCCATATAGGAGAAAACAGAGTGAAACCTAAACATGAAAACGGTTCCTGCAAAGGAACGGTTTAACCTAGAAGAACGAAATTTGTTGAGCCAATTTGGATTGGTGTACTGATCAATAAATGGAAGTATCATCAAGATTGGGTGAAAAAATGTTTGCTGAGATTTCAGGAATCTCACAGTTTTTTGGAAGCTTGGAAACCCCTTTCAATGAAACTGATTCTCGTCAGTCTCTGCTTGGGGCTTCTTCAATAGGACACAAACCATAGTGATAGAACTTGGAAGTACATTATTGTGCCAAGTTTCAAAGAGCTAGCACAAACCGTGTTTCATTTAGAGTTCCAACTACATGTATCCATATAGGAGAATACATAGTGAAACCTAAACATGAAAACGGTTACTGCAAATGAACGATTTAACCTAGAAGAACGAAATTTGGTGAGCCAAGTGGGATTGGTGGGCTGATCATTACCTGCAAGTATCATCAATATTGGGTGAAAAAATGTTTGCTGAGATTTCCGGAAACTCGTACTTTTGGGAAGCTTGGCAACCCCTTTCAATGAAAGTGATTCTCGTCAGTCTCTGCTTGGGGCTTCTTCAATAGGACACAAACCATAGCCATAGAACTTGGAACTACATTATTGTGCCAAGTTTCAAAGAGCTAGCACAAACCGTGTTTGATTTAGAGTTCCAACTACATGTATCCATATAGGAGAAAACAGAGTGAAACCTAAACATGAAAACGGTTACTGCAAAGGAACGGTTTAACCTAGATGAACGAAATTTGTTGAGCCAGAAGGGATTGGTGGGCTGATCATTAATTGGAAGTATCATAAAGATTGGGTGAAAAATGTTTGCTGAGATTTCCGGAAACTCAAAGTTTTTGGAAGTGGCAACCCCTTTCAATGAAAGTGATTCTCGTCAGTCTCTGCTTGGGGCTTCTTCAATAGGACACAGACCATAGTGATAGAACTTGGAAGTACATTATTGTGCCAAGTTTCAAAGAGCTAGCACAAACCGTGTTTGATTTAGAGTTCCAACTACATGTATCCATATAGGAGAAAACAGAGTGAAACCTAAACATGAAAACGGATACTGCAAAGGAACGGTTTAACCTAGAAGAACGAAATTTGGTGAGCCAAGTGGAATTGGTGTACTTATCATTAAATGGAAGTATCATCAAGATTGGGTGAAAAAATGTTTGCTGAGATTTCCGGAAACTCATACTTTTTGGAAGTGGCAACCCCTTTCAATGAAAGTGATTCTCGTCAGTCTCTGCTTGGGGCTTCTTCAATAGGACACAAACCATAGTGACAGAACGTGTAACTATATTATTGTGCCAAGTTTCAAAGAGCTAGCACAAACCGTGTTTGATTTAGAGTTCCAACTACATGTATCCATATAGGAGAAAACAGAGTGAAACCTAAACATGAAAACGGTTACTGCAAAGGAACGATTTAACCTAGAAGAACGAAATTTGGTGAGCCAAGTGGGATTGGTGGGCTGATCATTTCCTGCAAGTATCATCAAGATTGGGTGAAAAAATGTTTCCTGAGATTTCCGGAAACTCGTACTTTTGGGAAGCTTGGTAACCCTTTCAATAAAAGTGATTCTCGTCAGTCTCTGCTTGGGGCTAATTCAATAGGACACAAAAAATAGCGATAGAACTTGGAACTACATTATTGTGCCTAGTTTGAAAAGAGCTAGCACAAACCGTGTTTGATTTAGAGTTCCAACTATATGTATCCATATAGGAGAAAACAGAGTGAAACCTAAACATGAAAACGGATACTGCAAAAGAACGGTTTTAACCTAGAAGAACGAAATTTGGTGAGCCAAGTGGAATTGGTGTACTGATCACTACCTGCAAGTATCATCACGATTGGGTGAAAAAATGTTTGCTGAGATTTCCGGAAACTCGTACTTTTGGGAAGCTTGGCAACCCCTTTCAATGAAAGTGATTCTCCTCAGTCTCTCCTTTGGGCTTCTTCAATAGGACACAAACCAAAGCCATAGAACTTGGAACTACATTATTGTGCCAAGTTTCAAAGAGCTAGCACAAACCGTGTTTGATTTAGAGTTCCAACTACATGTATCCATATAGGAGAAAACAGAGTGAAACCTAAACATGAAAACGGTTACTGCAAAGGAACGGTTTAACCTAGAAGAACGAAATTTGGTGAGCCAAGTGGGATTGGTGGGCTGATCATGACCTGCAAGTATCATCAAGATTGGGTGAAAAAATGTTTGCTGAGATTTCCGGAAACTCGTAGTTTTCTGGAAGCTTGGCAACCCCTTTCAATGAAAGTAATTCTCGTCAGTCTCTGCTTGGGGCTTCTTCAATAGGACACAAACCATAGCCATAGAACTTGGAACTACATTATTGTGCCAAGTTTCAAAGAGCTAGCACAAACCGTGTTTGATTTAGAGTTCCAACTACATGTATCCATATAGGAGAAAACAGAGTGAAACCTAAACATGAAAACGGTTACTGCAAAGGAACGGTTTAACCTAGATGAACGAAATTTGTTGAGCCAAAAGGGATTGGTGGGCTGATCATTAAATGGAAGTATCATAAAGATTGGGTGAAAAAATGTTTGCTGAGTTTTCCGGAAACTCATACTTTTTGGAGGTGGCAACCCCTTTCAATGAAAGTGATTCTCGTCAGTCTCTGCTTGGGGCTTCTTCAATAGGACACAAACCATAGCGATAGAACTTGGAACTACAGTATTGTGCCAAGTTTCAAAGAGCTAGCACAAACCGTGTTTGATTTAGAGTTCCAACTACATGTATCCATATAGGAGAAAACAGAGTGAAACCTAAACATGAAAACGGTTACTGCAAAGGAACGATTTAACCTAGAAGAACGAAATTTGGTGAGCCATGTGGGATTGGTGGGCTGATCATTACCTGCAAGTATCATCAAGATTGGGTGAAAAAATGTTTGCTGAGATTTGCGGAAACTTGTACTTTTTGGAAGCTGGGCAACCCCTTTCAATGAAAGTGATTCTCGTCAGTCTCTGCTTGGGGCTTCTTCAATAGGACACAAACCATAGCCATAGAACTTGGAACTACATTATTGTGCCAAGTTTCAAAGAGCTAGCACAAACCAGGTTTGATTTAGAGTTCCAACCTACATGTACCATATAGGAGGAAACAGAGTGAAACCTAAACATGAAAACGGTTACTGCAAAGGAACGGTTTAACCTAGATGAACGAAATTTGTTGAGCCAAAAGGGATTGGTGGGCTGATCATTAATTGGAAGTATCATAAAGATTGGGTGAAAAAATATTTGCTGAGATTTCCGGAAACTCATACTTTTTGGAACTGGCATCCCCTTTCAATGAAAGTGATTCTCGTCAGTCTCTGCTTGGGGCTTCTTCAATAGGACACAGACCATAGCGATAGAACTTGAAACTACATTATTGTGCCATGTTTGAAAGAGCTAGCACAAACCGTGTTTGATTTAGAGTTCCAAATACATGTATCCATATAGGAGAAAACAGAGTGAAACCTAAACATGGAAACGGTTACTGCAAAGGAACGGTTTAATCTAGAAGAACGAAATTTGGTGAGCCAAGTGGGATTGGTGGGCTGATCATTACCTGCAAGTATCATCAAGATTGGGTGAAAAAATGTTTGCTGAGATGTGCGGAAACTCGTACTTTTTGGAAGCTTGGCAACCCCTTTCAATGAAAGTGATTCTCGTCAGTCTCTGCTTGGGGCTTCTTCAATAGGACACAAACCATAGCGATAGAACTTGGAAGTATATTATTGTGCCAAGTTTCAAAGAGCTAGCACAAACCGTGTTTGATTTAGAGTTCCAACAACATGTATCCATATAGGAGAATACAGAGTGAAACCTAAACATGAAAACGGTTACTGCAAAGGAACGATTTAACCTAGAAGAACGAAATTTGGTGAGCCAAGTGGGAATGGAGGGCTGATCATTACCTGTAAGAATCTTCAAGATTGGGTGAAAAAATGTTTGCTGAGATTTCCGGAAACTCGTACTTTTTGGAAGGTTGGCAACCCCTTTCAACGAAAGTGATTCTCGTAAGTCTCTGCTTGGGGCTTCTTCAATAGGACACAAACCATAGCGATAGAACTTGGAACTACAATATTGTGCCAAGTTTCAAAGAGCTAGCACAAACCGTGTTTGATTTAGAGTTCCAACTACATGTATCCATATACGAGAAAACAGAGTGAAACCTAAACATGAAAACGGATACTGCAAAAGAACGGTTTAACCTAGAAGAACGAAATTTGGTCAACCAAGCGGAATTCGTGTACTGATCATTAAATGGAAGTATCATCAAGATTGGGTGAAAAAATGTTTGCTGAGATTTCCGGAAACTCGTACTTTTGGGAAGCTTTGCACCCCTTTCAATGAAAGTGATTCTCCTCAGTCTCTGCTTGGGGCTTCTTCAATAGGACACAAACCATAGTGACAGAACGTGGAACTACATTATTGTGCCAAGTTTCAAAGAGCTAGCACAAACCGTGTTTGATTTAGAGTTCCAACTACATGTATCCATATAGGTGAAAACAGAGTGAAACGTAAACATGAAAACGGATACTGCAAATGAACGATTTAACCTAGAAGAACGAAATTTGGTGAGCCAAGTGGGATTGGTGGGCTGATCATGACCTGCAAGTATGATCAAGATTGGGTGAAAAAATATTTGCTGAGATTTCCGGAAACTTGTACTTTTTGGAATCTTGGCAACGCCTTTCAATGAAAGTGATTCTGGTCAGTCTCTGCGTGGGGCATCTTCAATAGGACACAAACCATTTCGATAGAACTTGGAACTACATTATTGTGCCAAGTTTGAAAGAGCTAGCACAAACCGTGTTTGATTTAGAGTTCCAACTACATGTATCCATATAGGAGAATACAGAGTGAAACCTAAACATGAAAACGGTTAATGCAAAGGAAAGGTTTAACCTAGAAGAACGAAATTTGGTGAGCCAAGTGGGATTGGTGGGCTGATCATGACCTGCAAGTATCATCAAGATTGGGTGAAAAAATGTTTGCTGAGATTTCCGGAAACTCGTAGTTTTCTGGAAGCTTGGCAACCCCTTTCAATGAAAGTAATTCTCGTCAGTCTCTGCTTGGGGCTTCTTCAATAGGACACAAACCATAGTGACAGAACGTGTAACTACATTATTGTGCCAAGTTTCAAAGAGCTAGCACAAACCGTGTTTGATTTAGAGTTCCAACTACATGTATCCATATAGGAGAAAACAGAGTGAAACCTAAACATGAAAACGGTTACTGCAAAGGAACGGTTTAAACTAGAAGAACGAAATATGGTGAGCCAAGTGGGATTGGTGGGCTGATCATTAAATGGAAGTATCATCAAGATTGGGTGAAAAAATATTTGCTGAGATTTCCGGAAACTCGTACTTTTGGGAAGCTTGGCAACCCCTTTCAATGAGAGTGATTCTCCTCAGTCTCTCCTTTGGGCTTCTTCAATAGGACACAAACCAAAGCCATAGAACTTGGAACTACATTATTGTGCCAAGTTTCAAAGAGCTAGCACAAACCGTGTTTGATTTAGAGTTCCAACTACATGTATCCATATAGGGAAAACAGAGTGCAACATAAACATGAAAATGGTTACTGCAAAGGACCGGTTTAACCTAGAAGAACGAAATTTTGTGAGCCATGTGTTATTGGTGTACTGATCATGACCTGCAAGTATCATCAACATTGGGTGAAAAAATATTTGCTGAGATTTCCGGAAACTCGTACTTTTGGGAAGCTTGGCAACCCCTTTCAATGAAAGTGATTCTCGTCAGTCTCTGCTTGGGGCTACTTCAATAGAACAGAAACCATAGCGAAAGAACTTGGAACTACATTATTGTGCCAAGTTTCAAAGAGCTAGCAGAAACCGTGTTTGATTTAGAGTTCCAACTACATGTATCCATATAGGAGAAAACAGAGTGAAACCTAAACATGAAAACGGTTACTGCAAAGGAACGGTTTAATCTAGAAGAACGAAATTTGGTGAGCCAAGCGGGATTCATGTACTGATCACTAACTGCAAGTATCATCAAGATTGGGCGAAAAAATGTTTGCTGAGATTTCCGGAAACTCGTACTTTTTGGAAGCTTGGCCACCCCTTTCAATGAAAGTGATTCTCGTCAGTCTCTGCTTGGGGCTTCTTCAATAGGACACAAACCATAGTGATAGAACGAGGAACTACATTATTGTGCCAAGTTTCAAAGAGCTAGCACAAACCGTGTTTGATTTAGAGTTCCAACTACATGTATCCATATAGGAGAAAACAGAGTGAAACCTAAACATGAAAACGGTTACTGCAAAGGAACGGTTTAACCTAGAAGAACGAAATTTGGTGAGCCAATTTGGATTGGTGTACTGATCATTAAATGGAAGTATCATCAAGATTGGGTGAAAAAATGTTTGCTGAGATTTCAGGAATCTCACAGTTTTTTGGAAGCTTGGCAACCCCTTTCAATGAAAGTGATTCTCGTCAGTCTCTGCTTGGGGCTTCTTCAATAGGACACAAACCATAGTGATAGAACTTGGAAGTACATTATTGTGCCAAGTTTCAAAGAGCTAGCACAAACCGTGTTTGATTTAGAGTTCCAACTACATGTATCCATATAGGAGAAAACAGAGTGAAACCTAAACATGAAAACGGTTACTGCAAATGAACGATTTAACCTAGAAGAACGAAATTTGGTGAGCCAAGTGGATTGGTGGGATGATCATTACCTGCAAGTATCATCAAGATTGGGTGAAAAAATGTTTGCTGAGATTTCCGGAAACTCGTACTTTTGGGAAGCTTGGCAACCCCTTTCAATGAAAGTGATTCTCGTCAGTCTCTGCTTGGGGCTTCTTCAATAGGACACAAAGCATAGCCATAGAACTTGGAACTACATTATTGTGCCAAGTTTCAAAGAGCTAGCACAAACCGTGTTTGATTTAGAGTTCCAACTACATGTATCCATATAGGAGAAAACAGAGTGAAACCTAAACATGAAAACGGTTACTGCAAAGGAACGGTTTAACCTAGATGAACGAAATTTGTTGAGCCAAAAGGGATTGGTGGGCTGATCATTAATTGGAAGTATCATAAAGATTGGGTGAAAAAATTTTTGCTGAGATTTCCGGAAACTCAGCATTTTTCACCCAATCTTGATGATACTTCCATTTAATGATCAGTACACGAATTCCAGATTGGTTGACCAAATTCCGTTCTTCTGAGGTTGGAAACCGTTCTTTTGCAGTAACCGTTTTCATGTTTAGAGTTCACTCTGGTTTTCTCCTATATTGGAACTAGGT
>NW_027553521.1:0-37264 GCF_045843805.1 Urocitellus parryii
AAACGGTTACTGCAAAGGAACCGTTTAACCTAGAAGAACGAAATTTGGTGAGCCAAGTGGGATTGGTGTACTTATCATTACCTGCCAGTACCATCAAGATTGGGTGAAAAAATGTTTGCTGAGATTTCAGGAAATTCGTAGTTTTTTGGAACCTTGGGAACCCCTTCCAATGAATGTGATTCTCGTCAGTCTCTGCATGGGGCTACTTCAATAGGATACAAACCACAGCGATAGCACTTGGAACTACATTTTTGTGCAAAGTTTCAAAGAGCTAGCACAAACCGTGTTTCATTTAGAGTTCCAACTACATGTATCCATATAGGAGAAAACAGAGTGAAACCAAAACATGAAAACGGTTACTGCAAAGGAACGGTTTAACCTAGAAGAACGAAATTTGGTGAGCCAAGTAGGATTGGTGTACTGATCATTACCTGCAAGTATCATCAATATTGGGTGAAAAAATGTTTGCTGAGATTTCAGGAAACTCGTAGTTTTTTGGAAGCTTTGCAACCCCTTTCAATGAAAGTGATTCTCTTCAGTCTCTGCTTGGGGTTACTTCAATATGACACAAACCATAGCAATAGAACTTGGAACTACATTATTGTGCCAAGTTTCAAGGAGCTAACAGAAACCGTGTTTGATTTAGAGTTCCAACTACATGTATCCATATAGGAGAAAACAGAGTGAAACCTAAACATGAAAACGGTTACTGCAAAGGAACGGTTTAACCTAGAAGAACGAAATTTGGTGAGCCAAGTGGGATTCGTGTACTTATCATGACCTGCCAGTATCATCAAGATTGGGTGAAAAAATGTTTGCTGAGATTTCAGGAAACCTGTAGTTTTTTGGAAGCTTGGCTACCCCTTTCAATGAAAGTGATTCTCGTCAGTCTCTGCTTGTGGCTACTTCCATAGGACACAAACCATAGCGATAGAACTTGGAACTACATTATTTTGCCAAGTTTCAAAGAGCTAACAGAAACCGTGTTAGATTTAGAGTTCCAACTACATGTATCCATATAGGAGAAAACAGAGTGAAACCTAAACATGAAAACGGTTACTGCAAAGGAATGGTTTAACCTAGAAGAACGAAATTTGGTGAGCCAAGTGGGACTGGTGTACTGATCATTACCTGCAAGTGTCATCAAGATTTGGTGAAAAAATGTTTGCTGAGATGTCAGGAAACTCGTAGTTTTTTGGAAGCTTGGCAACCCCTTCCAATGAATGTGATTCTCGTCAGTCTCTGCTTGGGGCTATTTCAATAGGACACAAACCATAGCAATAGAACTTGGAACTACATTATTGTACCAAGTTTCAAAGAGCTAGCACAAACCGTGTTTGATTTAGAGTTCCAACTACATGTATCCATATAGGAGAAAACAGAGTGAAACCTAAACATGAAAACGGTTACTGCAAAGGAACGTTTTAACCTAGAAGAACGAAATTTGGTCAGCCAAGTGGGATTGGTGTACTTATCATTACCTGCCAGTACCATCAAGATTGGGTGAAAAAATGTTTGCTGAGATTTCAGGAAATTCATAGTTTTTTGGAAGCTTGGCAACCCCTTCCAATGAATGTGATTCTCGTCAGACTCTGCTTGGGGCTACTTCAATAGGACACAAACCATAGCGATAGAACTCGGAACTACATTATTGTGCCAAGTTTCAAAGAGCTAGCACAAACCGTGTTTGATTTAGAGTTCCAACTACATGTATCCATATAGGAGAAAACAGAGTGAAACCTAAACATGAAAACGGTTACTACAAAGGAACGGTTTAACCTAGAAGAACGAAATTTGCTGAGCCAAGTGGGACTGGTGTACTGATCATTACCTGTAAGTATCATCAAGATTGGGTGAAAAAATGTTTGATGAGATTTCAGGAAACTCGTTGTTTTTTGGAAGCTTCGGAACCCCTTCCAATGAATGTGATTCCCGTCAGTCTCTGCTTGCGGCTACTTCAATAGGACACAAACCATAGCGATAGAACTTGGAACTACATTATTGTGCCAAGTTTCAAAGAGCTAGCCCAAACCGTGTTTGATTTAGAGTTCAAACTACATGTATCCATATAGGAGAAAACAGAGTGAAACCTAAACATGAAAACGGTTACTGCAAAGGAACGGTTTAACCTAGAAGAACGAAATTTGGTGAGCCAAGTGGGACTGGTGTACTGATCATTACCTGCAAGTATCATCAAGATTGGGTGAAAAAATGCTTGCTGAGATTTCAGGAAACTCGTAGTTTTTTGGAAGCTTCGGAACCCCTTCCAATGAATGTGATTCTCGTCAATCTCTGCTTGCGGCTACTTCAATAGGACACAAACCATAGCGATAGAACTTGGAACTACATTATTGTGCCAAGTTTCAAAGAGCTAGCACAAACCGTGTTTGATTTAGAGTTCCAACTACATGTATCCATATAGGAGAAAACAGAGTGAAACCTAAACATGAAAACGGTTACTGCAAAGGAACGGTTTAACATAGAAGAACGAAATTTGGTGACCCAAAAGGGACTGGTGTACTTATCATTACCTGAAGTATCATCAAGATTGGGTGAAAAAATGTTTGCTGAGATTTCAGGAAACTCGGAGTTTTTTGGAAGCTTGGCAACCCCTTTCAATGAATGTGATTCTCGTCAGTCTCTTCTTGGGGCTACTTCAATAGGACACAAACCATAGCGATAGAACTCGGAACTACATTATTGTGCCAAGTTTCAAAGAGCTAGCACAAACCGTGTTTGATTTAGAGTTCCAACTACATGTATCCATATAGGAGAAAACAGAGTGAAACCTAAACATGAAAACGGTTACTGCAAAGGAACGGTTTAACCTAGAAGAACGAAATTTGGTGAGCCAAGTGGGATTGGTATACTTATCATTACCTGCAAGTATCATCAAGATTGGGTGAAAAAATGTTTGCTGAGATTTCAGGAAACTCGTAGTTTTTTGGAAGCTTGGCAACCCCTTCCAATGAATGTGATTCTCGTCAGTCTCTGCTTGCGGCTACTTCAATAGGACACAAACCATAGCGATAGAACTTGGAACTACATTATTGTGCCAAGTTTCAAAGAGCTAGCACAAACCGTGTTTCATTTAGAGTTCCAACTACATATATCCATATAGGAGAAAACAGAGTGAAACCTAAACATGAAAAGTTTACTGCAAAGGAACGGTTTAACCTAGAAGAACGAAATTTGGTGAGCCAAGTGGGATTGGTGTACTTATCATTACCTGCCAGTATCATCAAGATTGGGTGTAAAAATGTTTGCTGATATTTCAGGAAACTCGTAGTTTTTTGGAAGCTTGGCAACCCCTTTCAATGAAAGTGATTCTCGTCAGTCTCTGCTTGGGGCTACTTCCATAGGACACAAACCATAGCAATAGAACTTGGAACTACATTATTGTGCCAAGTTTCAAAGGCTAGCACAAACCGTGTTTGATTTAGAGTTCCAACTACATGTATCCATATGGGAGAAAACAATGAAACCTAAACATGAAAACGGTTACTGCAAAGGAACGGTTTAACCTAGAAGAACGAAATTTGGTGAGCCAAGTGGGATTGGTGTACTTATCATTACCTGCCAGTACCATCAAGATTGGGTGAAAAAATGTTTGCTGAGATTTCAGGAAATTCGTAGTTTTTTGGAACCTTGGGAACCCCTTCCAATGAATGTGATTCTCGTCAGTCTCTGCATGGGGCTACTTCAATAGGATACAAACCACAGCGATAGCACTTGGAACTACATTTTTGTGCAAAGTTTCAAAGAGCTAGCACAAACCGTGTTTCATTTAGAGTTCCAACTACATGTATCCATATAGGAGAAAACAGAGTGAAACCAAAACATGAAAACGGTTACTGCAAAGGAACGGTTTAACCTAGAAGAACGAAATTTGGTGAGCCAAGTAGGATTGGTGTACTGATCATTACCTGCAAGTATCATCAATATTGGGTGAAAAAATGTTTGCTGAGATTTCAGGAAACTCGTAGTTTTTTGGAAGCTTTGCAACCCCTTTCAATGAAAGTGATTCTCTTCAGTCTCTGCTTGGGGTTACTTCAATATGACACAAACCATAGCAATAGAACTTGGAACTACATTATTGTGCCAAGTTTCAAGGAGCTAACAGAAACCGTGTTTGATTTAGAGTTCCAACTACATGTATCCATATAGGAGAAAACAGAGTGAAACCTAAACATGAAAACGGTTACTGCAAAGGAACGGTTTAACCTAGAAGAACGAAATTTGGTGAGCCAAGTGGGATTCGTGTACTTATCATTACCTGCCAGTATCATCAAGATTGGGTGAAAAAATGTTTGCTGAGATTTCAGGAAACCTGTAGTTTTTTGGAAGCTTGGCTACCCCTTTCAATGAAAGTGATTCTCGTCAGTCTCTGCTTGTGGCTACTTCCATAGGACACAAACCATAGCGATAGAACTTGGAACTACATTATTTTGCCAAGTTTCAAAGAGCTAACAGAAACCGTGTTAGATTTAGAGTTCCAACTACATGTATCCATATAGGAGAAAACAGAGTGAAACCTAAACATGAAAACGGTTACTGCAAAGGAATGGTTTAACCTAGAAGAACGAAATTTGGTGAGCCAAGTGGGACTGGTGTACTGATCATTACCTGCAAGTGTCATCAAGATTTGGTGAAAAAATGTTTGCTGAGATGTCAGGAAACTCGTAGTTTTTTGGAAGCTTGGCAACCCCTTCCAATGAATGTGATTCTCGTCAGTCTCTGCTTGGGGCTATTTCAATAGGACACAAACCATAGCAATAGAACTTGGAACTACATTATTGTACCAAGTTTCAAAGAGCTAGCACAAACCGTGTTTGATTTAGAGTTCCAACTACATGTATCCATATAGGAGAAAACAGAGTGAAACCTAAACATGAAAACGGTTACTGCAAAGGAACGTTTTAACCTAGAAGAACGAAATTTGGTCAGCCAAGTGGGATTGGTGTACTTATCATTACCTGCCAGTACCATCAAGATTGGGTGAAAAAATGTTTGCTGAGATTTCAGGAAATTCATAGTTTTTTGGAAGCTTGGCAACCCCTTCCAATGAATGTGATTCTCGTCAGACTCTGCTTGGGGCTACTTCAATAGGACACAAACCATAGCGATAGAACTCGGAACTACATTATTGTGCCAAGTTTCAAAGAGCTAGCACAAACCGTGTTTGATTTAGAGTTCCAACTACATGTATCCATATAGGAGAAAACAGAGTGAAACCTAAACATGAAAACGGTTACTACAAAGGAACGGTTTAACCTAGAAGAACGAAATTTGCTGAGCCAAGTGGGACTGGTGTACTGATCATTACCTGTAAGTATCATCAAGATTGGGTGAAAAAATGTTTGATGAGATTTCAGGAAACTCGTTGTTTTTTGGAAGCTTCGGAACCCCTTCCAATGAATGTGATTCCCGTCAGTCTCTGCTTGTGGCTACTTCAATAGGACACAAACCAAAGCGATAGAACTTGGAACTACATTATTGTGCCAAGTTTCAAAGAGCTAGCCCAAACCGTGTTTGATTTAGAGTTCAAACTACATGTATCCATATAGGAGAAAACAGAGTGAAACCTAAACATGAAAACGGTTACTGCAAAGGAACGGTTTAACCTAGAAGAACGAAATTTGGTCAGCCAAGTGGGATTGGTGTACTTATCATTACCTGCCAGTACCATCAAGATTGGGTGAAAAAATGTTTGCTGAGATTTCAGGAAATTCATAGTTTTTTGGAAGCTTGGCAACCCCTTCCAATGAATGTGATTCTCGTCAGACTCTGCTTGGGGCTACTTCAATAGGACACAAACCATAGCGATAGAACTCGGAACTACATTATTGTGCCAAGTTTCAAAGAGCTAGCACAAACCGTGTTTGATTTAGAGTTCCAACTACATGTATCCATATAGGAGAAAACAGAGTGAAACCTAAACATGAAAACGGTTACTACAAAGGAACGGTTTAACCTAGAAGAACGAAATTTGCTGAGCCAAGTGGGACTGGTGTACTGATCATTACCTGTAAGTATCATCAAGATTGGGTGAAAAAATGTTTGATGAGATTTCAGGAAACTCGTTGTTTTTTGGAAGCTTCGGAACCCCTTCCAATGAATGTGATTCCCGTCAGTCTCTGCTTGTGGCTACTTCAATAGGACACAAACCAAAGCGATAGAACTTGGAACTACATTATTGTGCCAAGTTTCAAAGAGCTAGCCCAAACCGTGTTTGATTTAGAGTTCAAACTACATGTATCCATATAGGAGAAAACAGAGTGAAACCTAAACATGAAAACGGTTACTGCAAAGGAACGGTTTAACCTAGAAGAACGAAATTTGGTGAGCCAAGTGGGACTGGTGTACTGATCATTACCTGCAAGTATCATCAAGATTGGGTGAAAAAATGCTTGCTGAGATTTCAGGAAACTCGTAGTTTTTTGGAACCTTGGGAACCCCTTCCAATGAATGTGATTCTCGTCAGTCTCTGCATGGGGCTACTTCAATAGGATACAAACCACAGCGATAGCACTTGGAACTACATTTTTGTGCAAAGTTTCAAAGAGCTAGCACAAACCGTGTTTCATTTAGAGTTCCAACTACATGTATCCATATAGGAGAAAACAGAGTGAAACCAAAACATGAAAACGGTTACTGCAAAGGAACGGTTTAACCTAGAAGAACGAAATTTGGTGAGCCAAGTAGGATTGGTGTACTGATCATTACCTGCAAGTATCATCAAGATTGGGTGAAAAAATGTTTGCTGAGATTTCAGGAAACTCGTAGTTTTTTGGAAGCTTTGCAACCCCTTTCAATGAAAGTGATTCTCTTCAGTCTCTGCTTGGGGTTACTTCAATATGACACAAACCATAGCAATAGAACTTGGAACTACATTATTGTGCCAAGTTTCAAGGAGCTAACAGAAACCGTGTTTGATTTAGAGTTCCAACTACATGTATCCATATAGGAGAAAACAGAGTGAAACCTAAACATGAAAACGGTTACTGCAAAGGAACGGTTTAACCTAGAAGAACGAAATTTGGTGAGCCAAGTGGGATTCGTGTACTTATCATGACCTGCCAGTATCATCAAGATTGGGTGAAAAAATGTTTGCTGAGATTTCAGGAAACCTGTAGTTTTTTGGAAGCTTGGCTACCCCTTTCAATGAAAGTGATTCTCGTCAGTCTCTGCTTGTGGCTACTTCCATAGGACACAAACCATAGCGATAGAACTTGGAACTACATTATTTTGCCAAGTTTCAAAGAGCTAACAGAAACCGTGTTAGATTTAGAGTTCCAACTACATGTATCCATATAGGAGAAAACAGAGTGAAACCTAAACATGAAAACGGTTACTGCAAAGGAATGGTTTAACCTAGAAGAACGAAATTTGGTGAGCCAAGTGGGACTGGTGTACTGATCATTACCTGCAAGTGTCATCAAGATTTGGTGAAAAAATGTTTGCTGAGATGTCAGGAAACTCGTAGTTTTTTGGAAGCTTGGCAACCCCTTCCAATGAATGTGATTCTCGTCAGTCTCTGCTTGGGGCTATTTCAATAGGACACAAACCATAGCAATAGAACTTGGAACTACATTATTGTACCAAGTTTCAAAGAGCTAGCACAAACCGTGTTTGATTTAGAGTTCCAACTACATGTATCCATATAGGAGAAAACAGAGTGAAACCTAAACATGAAAACGGTTACTGCAAAGGAACGTTTTAACCTAGAAGAACGAAATTTGGTCAGCCAAGTGGGATTGGTGTACTTATCATTACCTGCCAGTGCCATCAAGATTGGGTGAAAAAATGTTTGCTGAGATTTCAGGAAATTCATAGTTTTTTGGAAGCTTGGCAACCCCTTCCAATGAATGTGATTCTCTTCAGTCTCTGCTTGGGGCTACTTCAATAGGACACAAACCATAGCGATAGAACTCGGAACTACATTATTGTGCCAAGTTTCAAAGAGCTAGCACAAACCGTGTTTGATTTAGAGTTCCAACTACATGTATCCATATAGGAGAAAACAGAGTGAAACCTAAACATGAAAACGGTTACTACAAAGGAACGGTTTAACCTAGAAGAACGAAATTTGCTGAGCCAAGTGGGACTGGTGTACTGATCATTACCTGTAAGTATCATCAAGATTGGGTGAAAAAATGTTTGATGAGATTTCAGGAAACTCGTTGTTTTTTGGAAGCTTCGGAACCCCTTCCAATGAATGTGATTCCCGTCAGTCTCTGCTTGCGGCTACTTCAATAGGACACAAACCATAGCGATAGAACTTGGAACTACATTATTGTGCCAAGTTTCAAAGAGCTAGCCCAAACCGTGTTTGATTTAGAGTTCAAACTACATGTATCCATATAGGAGAAAACAGAGTGAAACCTAAACATGAAAACGGTTACTGCAAAGGAACGGTTTAACCTAGAAGAACGAAATTTGGTGAGCCAAGTGGGACTGGTGTACTGATCATTACCTGCAAGTATCATCAAGATTGGGTGAAAAAATGCTTGCTGAGATTTCAGGAAACTCGTAGTTTTTTGGAAGCTTCGGAACCCCTTCCAATGAATGTGATTCTCGTCAATCTCTGCTTGCGGCCACTTCAATAGGACACAAACCATAGCGATAGAACTTGGAACTACATTATTGTGCCAAGTTTCAAAGAGCTAGCACAAACCGTGTTTGATTTAGAGTTCCAACTACATGTATCCATATAGGAGAAAACAGAGTGAAACCTAAACATGAAAACGGTTACTGCAAAGGAACGGTTTAACATAGAAGAACGAAATTTGGTGACCCTAAAGGGACTGGTGTACTTATCATTACCTGAAGTATCATCAAGATTGGGTGAAAAAATGTTTGCTGAGATTTCAGGAAACTCGGAGTTTTTTGGAAGCTTGGCAACCCCTTTCAATGAAAGTGATTCTCGTCAGTCTCTGCTTGGGGCTACTTCAATATGACACAAACCATATCGATAGAACTTGGAACTACATTATTGTGCCAAGTTTCAAAGAGCTAACAGAAACCGTGTTAGATTTAGAGTTCCAACTACATGCATCCATATAGGAGAAAACAGAGTGAAACCTAAACATGAAAACGGTTACTGCAAAGGAACGGTTTAACCTAGAAGAACGAAATTTGGTGAGCCAAGTGGGACTGGTGTACTGATCATTACCTGCAAGTATCATCAAGATTGGGTGAAAAAATGTTTGCTGAGATGTCAGGAAACTCGTAGTTTTTTGGAAGCCTGGCAACCCCTTTCAATGAATGTGATTCTCGTCAGTCTCTGCTTGGGGCTACTTCAATAGGACACAAACCATAGCGATAGAACTTGGAACTACATTATTGTGCCAAGTTTCAAAGAGCTAGCACAAACCGTGTTTCATTTAGAGTTCCAACTACATGTATCCATATAGGAGAAAACAGAGTGAAACCTAAACATGAAAACGGTTACTGCAAAGGAACGGTTTAATCTAGAAGAACGATATTTGGTGAGCCAAGTGGGATTGGTGTACTTATCATTACCTGCCAGTATCATCAAGATTGGGTGAAAAAATGTTTGCTGAGATTTCAGGAAACCTGTAGTTTTTTGGAAGCTTGGCAACCCCTTTCAATGAAAGTGATTCTAGTCAGTCTCTGCTTGGGGCTACTTCCATAGAACACAAACCATAGCGATAGAACTCGGAACTACATTATTGTGCCAAGTTTCAAAGAGCTAGCACAGACCGTGTTTGATTTAGAGTTCCAACTACATGTATCCATATAGGAGAAAACAGAGTGAAACCTAAACATGAAAACGGTTACTGCAAAGGAATGGTTTAACCTAGAAGAACGAAATTTGGTGAGCCAAGTGGGATTGGTGTACTTATCATTACCTGCCAGTATCATCAAGATTGGGTGAAAAAATGTTTCCTGAGATTTCAGGAAACCCGTAGTTTTTTGGAAGCTTGGCAACCCCTTTCAATTAAAGTGATACTCGTCAGTCCTGCTTGGGGCTACTTCCATAGGACACAAACCATAGCGATAGAACTTGGAACTACATTATTGTGCCAAGTTTCAAAGGCTAGCACAAACCGTGTTTGATTTAGAGTTCCAACTACATGTATCCATATAGGAGAAAAGAGAGTGAAACCTAAACATGAAAACGGTTACTGCAAAGGAACGGTTTAACCTAGAAGAACGAAATTTGGTGAGCCAAGTGGGATTGGTGTACTGATCCTTACCTGCAAGTATCATCAAGTTTGGGTGAAAAAATGTTTGCTGAGATTTCAGGAAACTCGTAGTTTTTTGGAAGCTTTGCAACCCCTTTCAATGAAAGTGATTCTCTTCAGTCTCTGCTTGGGGTTACTTCAATATGACACAAACCATAGCAATAGAACTTGGAACTACATTATTGTGCCAAGTTTCAAGGAGCTAACAGAAAACGGGTTTGATTTAGAGTTCCAACTACATGTATCCATATAGGAGAAAACAGAGTGAAACCTAAACATGAAAACGGTTACTGCAAAGGAACGGTTTAACCTAGAAGAACGAAATTTGGTTAGCCAAGTGGGACTGGTGTACTGATCATTACCTGCAAGTATCATCAAGATTTGGTGAAAAAATGTTTGCTGAGATGTCAGGAAACTCGTAGTTTTTTGGAAGCTTGGCAACCCCTTCCAATGAATGTGATTCTCGTCAGTCTCTGCTTGGGGCTATTTCAATAGGACACAAACCATAGCAATAGAACTTGGAACTACATTATTGTACCAAGTTTCAAAGAGCTAGCACAAACCGTGTTTGATTTAGAGTTCCAACTACATGTATCCATATAGGAGAAAACAGAGTGAAACCTAAACATGAAAACGGTTACTGCAAAGGAACGGTTTAACCTAGAAGAACGAAATTTGGTCAGCCAAGTGGGATTGGTGTACTTATCATTACCTGCCAGTACCATCAAGATTGGGTGAAAAAATGTTTGCTGAGATTTCAGGAAATTCATAGTTTTTTGGAAGCTTGGCAACCCCTTCCAATGAATGTGATTCTCGTCAGTCTCTGCTTGGGGCTACTTCAATAGGACACAAACCATAGTGATAGAACTCGGAACTACATTATTGTGCCAAGTTTCAAAGAGCTAGCACAAACCGTGTTTGATTTAGAGTTCCAACTACATGTATCCATATAGGAGAAAACAGAGTGAAACCTAAACATGAAAACGGTTACTGCAAAGGAACGGTTTAACCTAGAAGAACGAAATTTGCTGAGCCAAGTGGGACTGGTGTACTGATCATTACCTGCAAGTATCATCAAGATTGGGTGAAAAAATGTTTGCTGAGATTTCAGGAAACTCTTAGTTTTTTGGAAGCTTCGGAACCCCTTCCAATGAATGTGATTCTCGTCAATCTCTGCTTGCGGCTACATCAATAGGACACAAACCATAGCAATAGAACTTGGAACTACATTATTGTGCCAAGTTTCAAAGAGCTAGCACAAACCGTGTTTGACTTAGAGTTCCAACTACATGTATCCATATAGGAGAAAACAGTGAAACCTAAACATGAAAACGGTTACTGCAAAGGAACGGTTTAACCTAGAAGAACGAAATTTGGTGAGCCAAGTGGGATTGGTGTACTGATCATTACCTGCAAGTATCATCAAGATTGGGTGAAAAAATGTTTGCTGAGATTTCAGGAAACTCGTAGTTTTTTGGAAGCTTGGCAACCCCTTCCAATGAATGTGATTCTCGTCAGTCTCTGCTTGCGGCTACTTCAATAGGACACAAACCATAGCGATAGAACTTGGAACTACATTATTGTGCCAAGTTTCAAAGAGCTAGCACAAACCGTGTTTCATTTAGAGTTCCAACTACATATATCCATATAGGAGAAAACAGAGTGAAACCTAAACATGAAAAGTTTACTGCAAAGGAACGGTTTAACCTAGAAGAACGAAATTTGGTGAGCCAAGTGGGATTGGTGTACTTATCATTACCTGCCAGTATCATCAAGATTGGGTGAAAAAATGTTTGCTGATATTTCAGGAAACTCGTAGTTTTTTGGAAGCTTGGCAACCCCTTTCAATGAAAGTGATTCTCGTCAGTCTCTGCTTGGGGCTACTTCCATAGGACACAAACCATAGCAATAGAACTTGGAACTATATTATTGTGCCAAGTTTCAAAGGCTAGCACAAACCGTGTTTGATTTAGAGTTCCAACTACATGTATCCATACAGGAGAAAACAATGAAACCTAAACATGAAAACGGTTACTGCAAAGGAACGGTTTAACCTAGAAGAACGAAATTTGGTGAGCCAAGTGGGATTGGTGTACTTATCATTACCTGCCAGTACCATCAAGATTGGGTGAAAAAATGTTTGCTGAGATTTCAGGAAATTCGTAGTTTTTTGGAACCTTGGGAACCCCTTCCAATGAATGTGATTCTCGTCAGTCTCTGCATGGGGCTACTTCAATAGGATACAAACCACAGCGATAGCACTTGGAACTACATTTTTGTGCAAAGTTTCAAAGAGCTAGCACAAACCGTGTTTCATTTAGAGTTCCAACTACATGTATCCATATAGGAGAAAACAGAGTGAAACCAAAACATGAAAACGGTTACTGCAAAGGAACGGTTTAACCTAGAAGAACGAAATTTGGTGAGCCAAGTAGGATTGGTGTACTGATCATTACCTGCAAGTATCATCAATATTGGGTGAAAAAATGTTTGCTGAGATTTCAGGAAACTCGTAGTTTTTTGGAAGCTTTGCAACCCCTTTCAATGAAAGTGATTCTCTTCAGTCTCTGCTTGGGGTTACTTCAATATGACACAAACCATAGCAATAGAACTTGGAACTACATTATTGTGCCAAGTTTCAAGGAGCTAACAGAAACCGTGTTTGATTTAGAGTTCCAACTACATGTATCCATATAGGAGAAAACAGAGTGAAACCTAAACATGAAAACGGTTACTGCAAAGGAACGGTTTAACCTAGAAGAACGAAATTTGGTGAGCCAAGTGGGATTCGTGTACTTATCATTACCTGCCAGTATCATCAAGATTGGGTGAAAAAATGTTTGCTGAGATTTCAGGAAACCTGTAGTTTTTTGGAAGCTTGGCTACCCCTTTCAATGAAAGTGATTCTCGTCAGTCTCTGCTTGTGGCTACTTCCATAGGACACAAACCATAGCGATAGAACTTGGAACTACATTATTTTGCCAAGTTTCAAAGAGCTAACAGAAACCGTGTTAGATTTAGAGTTCCAACTACATGTATCCATATAGGAGAAAACAGAGTGAAACCTAAACATGAAAACGGTTACTGCAAAGGAATGGTTTAACCTAGAAGAACGAAATTTGGTGAGCCAAGTGGGACTGGTGTACTGATCATTACCTGCAAGTGTCATCAAGATTGGGTGAAAAAATGTTTGCTGAGATTTCAGGAAACTCGTAGTTTTTTGGAAGCTTGGCAACCCCTTCCAATGAATGTGATTCTCGTCAGTCTCTGCTTGGGGCTACTTCAATAGGACACAAACCATAGCGATAGAACTTGGAACTACATTATTGTGCCAAGTTTCAAAGAGCTAGCACAAACCGTGTTTGATTTAGAGTTCCAACTACATGTATCCATATAGGAGAAAACAGAGTGAAACCTAAACATGAAAACGGTTACTGCAAAGGAACGGTTTAACCTAGAAGAACGAAATTTGGCTGAGCCAAGTGGGACTGGTGTACTGATCATTACCTGCAAGTACCATCAAGATTGGGTGAAAAAATGTTTGCTGAGATTTCAGGAAACTCGTAGTTTTTTGGAAGCTTGGCAACCCCTTCCAATGAATGTGATTCTCGTCAGTCTCTGCTTGGGGCTACTTCAATAGGACACAAACCATAGCGATAGAACTTGGAACTACATTATTGTGCCAAGTTTCAAAGAGCTAGCACAAACCGTGTTTGATTTAGAGTTCCAACTACATGTATCCATATAGGAGAAAACAGAGTGAAACCTAAACATGAAAACGGTTACTGCAAAGGAACGGTTTAACCTAGAAGAACGAAATTTGTTGAGCCAAGTGGGACTGGTGTACTGATCATTACCTGGAAGTATCATCAAGATTGGGTGAAAAAATGCTTTGCTGAGATTTCAGGAAACTCGTAGTTTTTTGGAAGCTTCGGAACCCCTTCCAATGAATGTGATTCTCGTCAGTCTCTGCTTGGGGCTACTTCAATAGGACACAAACCATAGCGATAGAACTTGGAACTACATTATTGTGCCAAGTTTCAAAGAGCTAGCACAAACCGTGTTTGATTTAGAGTTCCAACTACATGTATCCATATAGGAGAAAACAGAGTGAAACCTAAACATGAAAACGGTTACTGCAAAGGAACGGTTTAACCTAGAAGAACGAAATTTGGTGAGCCAAGTGGGACTGGTGTACTGATCATTACCTGCAAGTACCATCAAGATTGGGTGAAAAAATGTTTGCTGAGATTTCAGGAAACTCGTAGTTTTTTGGAAGCTTGGCAACCCCTTCCAATGAATGTGATTCTCGTCAGTCTCTGCTTGGGGCTACTTCAATAGGACACAAACCATAGCGATAGAACTCTGGAACTACATTATTGTGCCAAGTTTCAAAGAGCTAGCACAAACCGTGTTTGATTTAGAGTTCCAACTACATGTATCCATATAGGAGAAAACAGAGTGAAACCTAAACATGAAAACGGTTACTGACAAAGGAACGGTTTAACCTAGAAGAACGAAATTTGGCTGAGCCAAGTGGGACTGGTGTACTGATCATTACCTGTAAGTATCATCAAGATTGGGTGAAAAAATGTTTGATGAGATTTCAGGAAACTCGTTGTTTTTTGGAAGCTTCGGAACCCCTTCCAATGAATGTGATTCTCGTCAATCTCTGCTTGCGGCTACTTCAATAGGACACAAACCATAGCGATAGAACTTGGAACTACATTATTGTGCCAAGTTTCAAAGAGCTAGCACAAACCGTGTTTGATTTAGAGTTCCAACTACATGTATCCATATAGGAGAAAACAGAGTGAAACCTAAACATGAAAACGGTTACTGCAAAGTAACGGTTTAACATAGAAGAACGAAATTTGGTGACCCAAAAGGGACTGGTGTACTTATCATTACCTGAAGTATCATCAAGATTGGGTGAAAAAATGTTTGCTGAGATTTCAGGAAACTCGGAGTTTTTTGGAAGCTTGGCAACCCCTTTCAATGAAAGTGATTCTCGTCAGTCTCTGCTTGTGGCTACTTCAATAGGACACAAACCAAAGCGATAGAACTTGGAACTACATTATTGTGCCAAGTTTCAAAGAGCTAGCCCAAACCGTGTTTGATTTAGAGTTCAAACTACATGTATCCATATAGGAGAAAACAGAGTGAAACCTAAACATGAAAACGGTTACTGCAAAGGAACGGTTTAACCTAGAAGAACGAAATTTGGTGAGCCAAGTGGGACTGGTGTACTGATCATTACCTGCAAGTATCATCAAGATTGGGTGAAAAAATGCTTGCTGAGATTTCAGGAAACTCGTAGTTTTTTGGAACCTTGGGAACCCCTTCCAATGAATGTGATTCTCGTCAGTCTCTGCATGGGGCTACTTCAATAGGATACAAACCACAGCGATAGCACTTGGAACTACATTTTTGTGCAAAGTTTCAAAGAGCTAGCACAAACCGTGTTTCATTTAGAGTTCCAACTACATGTATCCATATAGGAGAAAACAGAGTGAAACCAAAAACATGAAAACGGTTACTGCAAAGGAACGGTTTAAACCTAGAAGAACGAAATTTGGTGAGCCAAGTAGGAATTGGTGTACTGATCATTACCTGCAAGTATCATCAATATTGGGTGAAAAAATGTTTGCTGAGATTTCAGGAAACTCGTAGTTTTTTGGAAGCTTTGCAACCCCTTTCAATGAAAGTGATTCTCTTCAGTCTCTGCTTGGGGTTACTTCAATATGACACAAACCATAGCAATAGAACTTGGAACTACATTATTGTGCCAAGTTTCAAGGAGCTAACAGAAACCGTGTTTGATTTAGAGTTCCAACTACATGTATCCATATAGGAGAAAACAGAGTGAAACCTAAACATGAAAACGGTTACTGCAAAGGAACGGTTTAACCTAGAAGAACGAAATTTGGTGAGCCAAGTGGGATTCGTGTACTTATCATGACCTGTAAGTATCATCAAGATTGGGTGAAAAAATGTTTGCTGAGATTTCAGGAAACCTGTAGTTTTTTGGAAGCTTGGCTACCCCTTTCAATGAAAGTGATTCTCGTCAGTCTCTGCTTGTGGCTACTTCCATAGGACACAAACCATAGCGATAGAACTTGGAACTACATTATTTTGCCAAGTTTCAAAGAGCTAACAGAAACCGTGTTAGATTTAGAGTTCCAACTACATGTATCCATATAGGAGAAAACAGAGTGAAACCTAAACATGAAAACGGTTACTGCAAAGGAATGGTTTAACCTAGAAGAACGAAATTTGGTGAGCC
Organism: Urocitellus parryii; assembly: GCF_045843805.1. Taxonomy (NCBI): domain Eukaryota; kingdom Metazoa; phylum Chordata; class Mammalia; order Rodentia; family Sciuridae; genus Urocitellus; species Urocitellus parryii. The sequence continues at coordinate 16,498 of NW_027553521.1, forward strand.
AAGTGGGACTGGTGTACTGATCATTACCTGCAAGTGTCATCAAGATTTGGTGAAAAAATGTTTGCTGAGATGTCAGGAAACTCGTAGTTTTTTGGAAGCTTGGCAACCCCTTCCAATGAATGTGATTCTCGTCAGTCTCTGCTTGGGGCTATTTCAATAGGACACAAACCATAGCAATAGAACTTGGAACTACATTATTGTACCAAGTTTCAAAGAGCTAGCACAAACCGTGTTTGATTTAGAGTTCCAACTACATGTATCCATATAGGAGAAAACAGAGTGAAACCTAAACATGAAAACGGTTACTGCAAAGGAACGTTTTAACCTAGAAGAACGAAATTTGGTCAGCCAAGTGGGATTGGTGTACTTATCATTACCTGCCAGTACCATCAAGATTGGGTGAAAAAATGTTTGCTGAGATTTCAGGAAATTCATAGTTTTTTGGAAGCTTGGCAACCCCTTCCAATGAATGTGATTCTCGTCAGACTCTGCTTGGGGCTACTTCAATAGGACACAAACCATAGCGATAGAACTCGGAACTACATTATTGTGCCAAGTTTCAAAGAGCTAGCACAAACCGTGTTTGATTTAGAGTTCCAACTACATGTATCCATATAGGAGAAAACAGAGTGAAACCTAAACATGAAAACGGTTACTACAAAGGAACGGTTTAACCTAGAAGAACGAAATTTGCTGAGCCAAGTGGGACTGGTGTACTGATCATTACCTGTAAGTATCTTCAAGATTGGGTGAAAAAATGTTTGATGAGATTTCAGGAAACTCGTTGTTTTTTGGAAGCTTCGGAACCCCTTCCAATGAATGTGATTCCCGTCAGTCTCTGCTTGCGGCTACTTCAATAGGACACAAACCATAGCGATAGAACTTGGAACTACATTATTGTGCCAAGTTTCAAAGAGCTAGCCCAAAACCGTGTTTGATTTAGAGTTCAAACTACATGTATCCATATAGGAGAAAACAGAGTGAAACCTAAACATGAAAACGGTTACTGCAAAGGAACGGTTTAACCTAGAAGAACGAAATTTGGTGAGCCAAGTGGGACTGGTGTACTGATCATTACCTGCAAGTATCATCAAGATTGGGTGAAAAAATGCTTGCTGAGATTTCAGGAAACTCGTAGTTTTTTGGAAGCTTCGGAACCCCTTCCAATGAATGTGATTCTCGTCAATCTCTGCTTGCGGCTACTTCAATAGGACACAAACCATAGCGATAGAACTTGGAACTACATTATTGTGCCAAGTTTCAAAGAGCTAGCACAAACCGTGTTTGATTTAGAGTTCCAACTACATGTATCCATATAGGAGAAAACAGAGTGAAACCTAAACATGAAAACGGTTACTGCAAAGGAACGGTTTAACATAGAAGAACGAAATTTGGTGACCCAAAAGGGACTGGTGTACTTATCATTACCTGAAGTATCATCAAGATTGGGTGAAAAAATGTTTGCTGAGATTTCAGGAAACTCGGAGTTTTTTGGAAGCTTGGCAACCCCTTTCAATGAAAGTGATTCTCGTCAGTCTCTGCTTGGGGCTACTTCCATAGGACACAAACCATAGCAATAGAACTTGGAACTATATTATTGGTGCCAAGTTTCAAAGGCTAGCACAAACCGTGTTTGATTTAGAGTTCCAACTACATGTATCCATACAGGAGAAAACAATGAAACCTAAACATGAAAACGGTTACTGCAAAGGAACGGTTTAACCTAGAAGAACGAAATTTGGTGAGCCAAGTGGGATTGGTGTACTTATCATTACCTGCCAGTACCATCAAGATTGGGTGAAAAAATGTTTGCTGAGATTTCAGGAAATTCGTAGTTTTTTGGAACCTTGGGAAGCCCTTCCAATGAATGTGATTCTCGTCAGTCTCTGCATGGGGCTACTTCAATAGGATACAAACCACAGCGATAGCACTTGGAACTACATTTTTGTGCAAAGTTTCAAAGAGCTAGCACAAACCGTGTTTCATTTAGAGTTCCAACTACATGTATCCATATAGGAGAAAACAGAGTGAAACCAAAACATGAAAACGGTTACTGCAAAGGAACGGTTTAACCTAGAAGAACGAAATTTGGTGAGCCAAGTAGGATTGGTGTACTGATCATTACCTGCAAGTATCATCAATATTGGGTGAAAAAATGTTTGCTGAGATTTCAGGAAACTCGTAGTTTTTTGGAAGCTTTGCAACCCCTTTCAATGAAAGTGATTCTCTTCAGTCTCTGCTTGGGGTTACTTCAATATGACACAAACCATAGCAATAGAACTTGGAACTACATTATTGTGCCAAGTTTCAAGGAGCTAACAGAAACCGTGTTTGATTTAGAGTTCCAACTACATGTATCCATATAGGAGAAAACAGAGTGAAACCTAAACATGAAAACGGTTACTGCAAAGGAACGGTTTAACCTAGAAGAACGAAATTTGGTGAGCCAAGTGGGATTCGTGTACTTATCATTACCTGCCAGTAATCATCAAGATTGGGTGAAAAAATGTTTGCTGAGATTTCAGGAAACCTGTAGTTTTTTGGAAGCTTGGCTACCCCTTTCAATGAAAGTGATTCTCGTCAGTCTCTGCTTGTGGCTACTTCCATAGGACACAAACCATAGCGATAGAACTTGGAACTACATTATTTTGCCAAGTTTCAAAGAGCTAACAGAAACCGTGTTAGATTTAGAGTTCCAACTACATGTATCCATATAGGAGAAAACAGAGTGAAACCTAAACATGAAAACGGTTACTGCAAAGGAATGGTTTAACCTAGAAGAACGAAATTTGGTGAGCCAAGTGGGACTGGTGTACTGATCATTACCTGCAAGTGTCATCAAGATTTGGTGAAAAAATGTTTGCTGAGATGTCAGGAAACTCGTAGTTTTTTGGAAGCTTGGCAACCCCTTCCAATGAATGTGATTCTCGTCAGTCTCTGCTTGGGGCTATTTCAATAGGACACAAACCATAGCAATAGAACTTGGAACTATATTATTGTACCAAGTTTCAAAGAGCTAGCACAAACCGTGTTTGATTTAGAGTTCCAACTACATGTATCCATATAGGAGAAAACAGAGTGAAACCTAAACATGAAAACGGTTACTGCAAAGGAAGGTTTTAACCTAGAAGAACGAAATTTGGTCAGCCAAGTGGGATTGGTGTACTTATCATTACCTGCCAGTACCATCAAGATTGGGTGAAAAAATGTTTGCTGAGATTTCAGGAAATTCATAGTTTTTTGGAAGCTTGGCAACCCCTTCCAATGAATGTGATTCTCGTCAGACTCTGCTTGGGGCTACTTCAATAGGACACAAACCATAGCGATAGAACTCGGAACTACATTATTGTGCCAAGTTTCAAAGAGCTAGCACAAACCGTGTTTGATTTAGAGTTCCAACTACATGTATCCATATAGGAGAAAACAGAGTGAAACCTAAACATGAAAACGGTTACTACAAAGGAACGGTTTAACCTAGAAGAACGAAATTTGCTGAGCCAAGTGGGACTGGTGTACTGATCATTACCTGTAAGTATCATCAAGATTGGGTGAAAAAATGTTTGATGAGATTTCAGGAAACTCGTTGTTTTTTGGAAGCTTCGGAACCCCTTCCAATGAATGTGATTCCCGTCAGTCTCTGCTTGTGGCTACTTCAATAGGACACAAACCAAAGCGATAGAACTTGGAACTACATTATTGTGCCAAGGTTTCAAAGAGCTAGCCAAAACCGTGTTTGATTTAGAGTTCAAACTACATGTATCCATATAGGAGAAAACAGAGTGAAACCTAAACATGAAAACGGTTACTGCAAAGGAACGGTTTAACCTAGAAGAACGAAATTTGGTGAGCCAAGTGGGACTGGTGTACTGATCATTACCTGCAAGTATCATCAAGATTGGGTGAAAAAATGCTTGCTGAGATTTCAGGAAACTCGTAGTTTTTTGGAAGCTTCGGAACCCCTTCCAATGAATGTGATTCTCGTCAATCTCTGCTTGCGGCTACTTCAATAGGACACAAACCATAGCGATAGAACTTGGAACTACATATTGTGCCAAGTTTCAAAGAGCTAGCACAAACCGTGTTTGATTTAGAGTTCCAACTACATGTATCCATATAGGAGAAAACAGAGTGAAACCTAAACATGAAAACGGTTACTGCAAAGGAACGTTTTAACCTAGAAGAACGAAATTTGGTCAGCCAAGTGGGATTGGTGTACTTATCATTACCTGCCAGTACCATCAAGATTGGGTGAAAAAATGTTTGCTGAGATTTCAGGAAATTCATAGTTTTTTGGAAGCTTGGCAACCCCTTCCAATGAATGTGATTCTCGTCAGACTCTGCTTGGGGCTACTTCAATAGGACACAAACCATAGCGATAGAACTCGGAACTACATTATTGTGCCAAGTTTCAAAGAGCTAGCACAAACCGTGTTTGATTTAGAGTTCCAACTACATGTATCCATATAGGAGAAAACAGAGTGAAACCTAAACATGAAAACGGTTACTACAAAGGAACGGTTTAACCTAGAAGAACGAATTTGCTGAGCCAAGTGGGACTGGTGTACTGATCATTACCTGTAAGTATCATCAAGATTGGGTGAAAAAATGTTTGATGAGATTTCAGGAAACTCGTTGTTTTTTGGAAGCTTCGGAACCCCTTCCAATGAATGTGATTCTCGTCAATCTCTGCTTGCGGCTACTTCAATAGGACACAAACCATAGCGATAGAACTTGGAACTACATTATTGTGCCAAGTTTCAAAGAGCTAGCACAAACCGTGTTTGATTTAGAGTTCCCAACTACATGTATCCATATAGGAGAAAACAGAGTGAAACCTAAACATGAAAACGGTTACTGCAAAGTAACGGTTTAACATAGAAGAACGAAATTTGGTGACCCAAAAGGGACTGGTGTACTTATCATTACCTGAAGTATCAATCAAGATTGGGTGAAAAAATGTTTGCTGAGATTTCAGGAAACTCGGAGTTTTTTGGAAGCTTGGCAACCCCTTTCAATGAAAGTGATTCTCGTCAGTCTCTGCTTGGGGCTACTTCAATATGACACAAACCATAGCGATAGAACTTGGAACTACATTATTGTGCCAAGTTTCAAAGAGCTAACAGAAACCGTTGTTAGATTTAGAGTTCCAACTACATGCATCCATATAGGAGAAAACAGAGTGAAACCTAAACATGAAAACGGTTACTGCAAAGGAACGGTTTAACCTAGAAGAACGAAAATTTGGTGAGCCAAGTGGGACTGGTGTACTGATCATTACCTGCAAGTATCATCAAGATTGGGTGAAAAAATGTTTGCTGAGATGTCAGGAAACTCGTAGTTTTTTGGAAGCCTGGCAACCCCTTTCAATGAATGTGATTCTCGTCAGTCTCTGCTTGGGGCTACTTCAATAGGACACAAACCATAGCGATAGAACTTGGAACTACATTATTGTGCCAAGTTTCAAAGAGCTAGCACAAACCGTGTTTCATTTAGAGTTCCAACTACATGTATCCATATAGGAGAAAACAGAGTGAAACCTAAACATGAAAACGGTTACTGCAAAGGAACGGTTTAATCTAGTAGAACGATATTTGGTGAGCCAAGTGGGATTGGTGTACTTCTCATTACCAGCCAGTATCATCAAGATTGGGTGAAAAATGTTTGCTGAGATTTCAGGAAACCTGTAGTTTTTTGGAAGCTTGGCAACCCCTTTCAATGAAAGTGATTCTAGTCAGTCTCTGCTTGGGGCTACTTCCATAGAACACAAACCATAGCGATAGAACTTGGAACTACATTATTGTGCCAAGTTTCAAAGAGCTAGCACAGACCGTGTTTGATTTAGAGTTCCAACTACATGTATCCATATAGGAGAAAACAGAGTGAAACCTAAACATGAAAACGGTTACTGCAAAGGAATGGTTTAACCTAGAAGAACGAAATTTGGTGAGCCAAGTGGGATTGGTGTACTTATCATTTACCTGCCAGTATCATCAAGATTGGGTGAAAAAATGTTTCCTGAGATTTCAGGAAACCCGTAGTTTTTTGGAAGCTTGGCAACCCCTTTCAATTAAAGTGATACTCGTCAGTCCTGCTTGGGGCTACTTCCATAGGACACAAACCATAGCGATAGAACTTGGAACTACATTATTGTGCCAAGTTTCAAAGGCTAGCACAAACCGTGTTTGATTTAGAGTTCCAACTACATGTATCCATATAGGAGAAAAGAGAGTGAAACCTAAACATGAAAACGGTTACTGCAAAGGAACGGTTTAACCTAGAAGAACGAAATTTGGTGAGCCAAGTGGGATTGGTGTACTGATCCTTACCTGCAAGTATCATTCAAGTTTGGGTGAAAAAAATGTTTGCTGAGATTTCAGGAAACTCGTAGTTTTTTGGAAGCTTTGCAACCCCTTTCAATGAAAGTGATTCTCTTCAGTCTCTGCTTGGGGTTACTTCAATATGACACAAACCATAGCAATAGAACTTGGAACTACATTATTGTGCCAAGTTTCAAGGAGCTAACAGAAACCGGGTTTGATTTAGAGTTCCAACTACATGTATCCATATAGGAGAAAACAGAGTGAAACCTAAACATGAAAACGGTTACTGCAAAGGAACGGTTTAACCTAGAAGAACGAAATTTGGTTAGCCAAGTGGGACTGGTGTACTGATCATTACCTGCAAGTATCATCAAGATTTGGTGAAAAAATGTTTGCTGAGATGTCAGGAACTCGTAGTTTTTTGGAAGCTTGGCAACCCCTTCCAATGAATGTGATTCTCGTCAGTCTCTGCTTTGGGGCTATTTCAATAGGACACAAACCATAGCAATAGAACTTGGAACTACATTATTGTACCAAGTTTCAAAGAGCTAGCACAAACCGTGTTTGATTTAGAGTTCCAACTACATGTATCCATATAGGAGAAAACAGAGTGAAACCTAAACATGAAAACGGTTACTGCAAAGGAACGGTTTAACCTAGAAGAACGAAAATTTGGTCAGCCAAGTGGGATTGGTGTACTTATCATTACTTGCCAGTACCATCAAGATTGGGTGAAAAAATGTTTGCTGAGATTTCAGGAAATTCATAGTTTTTTGGAAGCTTGGCAACCCCTTCCAATGAATGTGATTCTCGTCAGTCTCTGCTTGGGGCTACTTCAATAGGACACAAACCATAGTGATAGAACTCGGAACTACATTATTGTGCCAAGTTTTCAAAGAGCTAGCACAAACCGTGTTTGATTTAGAGTTCCAACTACATGTATCCATATAGGAGAAAACAGAGTGAAACCTTAACATGAAAACGGTTACTGCAAAGGAAGGTTTAACCTAGAAGAACGAAATTTGCTGAGCCAAGTGGGACTGGTGTACTGATCATTACCTGCAAGTATCATCAAGATTGGGTGAAAAAATGTTTGCTGAGATTTCAGGAAACTCGTAGTTTTTTGGAAGCTTCGGAACCCCTTCCAATGAATGTGATTCTCGTCAATCTCTGCTTGCGGCTACTTCAATAGGACACAAACCATAGCGATAGAACTTGGAACTACATTATTGTGCCAAGTTTCAAAGAGCTAGCACAAACCGTGTTTGATTTAGAGTTCCAACTACATGTATCCATATAGGAGAAAACAGAGTGAAACCTAAACATGAAAACGGTTACTGCAAAGGAACGGTTTAACATAGAAGAACGAAATTTGGTGACCCAAAAGGGACTGGTGTACTTATCATTACCTGAAGTATCATCAAGATTGGGTGAAAAAATGTTTGCTGAGATTTCAGGAAACTCGGAGTTTTTTGGAAGCTTGGCAACCCCTTTCAATGAATGTGATTTCTCGTCAGTCTCTTCTTGGGGCTACTTCAATAGGACACAAACCATAGCGATAGAACTTGGAACTACATTATTGTGCCAAGTTTCAAAGAGCTAGCACAAACCGTGTTTGATTTAGAGTTCCAACTACATGTATCCATATAGGAGAAAACAGAGTGAAACCTAAAACATGAAACGGTTACTGCAAAGGAACGTTTTAACCTAGAAGAACGAAATTTGGTCAGCCAAGTGGGGATTGGTGTACTTATCATTACCTGCCAGTACCATCAAGATTGGGTGAAAAAATGTTTGCTGAGATTTCAGGAAATTCATAGTTTTTTGGAAGCTTGGCAACCCCTTCCAATGAATGTGATTCTCGTCAGACTCTGCTTGGGGCTACTTCAATAGGACACAAACCATAGCGATAGAACTCGGAACTACATTATTGTGCCAAGTTTCAAAGAGCTAGCACAAACCGTGTTTGATTTAGAGTTCCAACTACATGTATCCATATAGGAGAAAACAGAGTGAAACCTAAACATGAAAACGGTTACTACAAAGGAACGGTTTTAACCTAGAAGAACGAAATTTGCTGAGCCAAGTGGGACTGGTGTACTGATCATTACCTGTAAGTATCATCAAGATTGGGTGAAAAAATGTTTGATGAGATTTCAGGAAACTCGTTGTTTTTTGGAAGCTTCGGAACCCCTTCCAATGAATGTGATTCTCGTCAATCTCTGCTTGCGGCTACTTCAATAGGACACAAACCATAGCGATAGAACTTGGAACTACATTAATGTGCCAAGTTTCAAAGAGCTAGCACAAACCGTGTTTGATTTAGAGTTCCAACTACATGTATCCATATAGGAGAAAACAGAGTGAAACCTAAACATGAAAACGGTTACTGCAAAGTAACGGTTTAACATAGAAGAAACGAAATTTGGTGACCCAAAAGGGACTGGTGTACTTATCATTACCTGAAGTATCATCAAGATTGGGTGAAAAAATGTTTGCTGAGATTTCAGGAAACTCGGAGTTTTTTGGAAGCTTGGCAACCCCTTTCAATGAAAGTGATTCTCGTCAGTCTCTGCTTGGGGCTACTTCAATATGACACAAACCATAGCGATAGAACTTGGAACTACATTATTGTGCCAAGTTTCAAAGAGCTAACAGAAACCGTGTTAGATTTAGAGTTCCAACTACATGCATCCATATAGGAGAAAACAGAGTGAAACCTAAACATGAAAACGGTTACTGCAAAGGAACGGTTTAACCTAGAAGAACGAAATTTTGGTGAGCCAAGTGGGACTGGTGTACTGATCATTACCTGCAAGTATCATCAAGATTGGGTGAAAAAATGTTTGCTGAGATGTCAGGAAACTCGTAGTTTTTGGAAGCCTGGCAACCCCTTTCAATGAATGTGATTCTCGTCAGTCTCTGCTTGGGGCTACTTCAATAGGACACAAACCATAGCGATAGAACTTGGAACTACATTATTGTGCCAAGTTTCAAAGAGCTAGCACAAACCGTGTTTCATTTAGAGTTCCAACTACATGTATCCATATAGGAGAAAACAGAGTGAAACCTAAACATGAAAACGGTTACTGCAAAGGAACGGTTTAATCTAGTAGAACGATATTTGGTGAGCCAAGTGGGATTGGTGTACTTCTCATTACCAGCCAGTATCATCAAGATGGGTGAAAAATGTTTGCTGAGATTTCAGGAAACCTGTAGTTTTTTGGAAGCTTGGCAACCCCTTTCAATGAAAGTGATTCTAGTCAGTCTCTGCTTGGGGCTACTTCCATAGAACACAAACCATAGCGATAGAACTTGGAACTACATTATTGTGCCAAGTTTCAAAGAGCTAGCACAGACCGTGTTTGATTTAGAGTTCCAACTACATGTATCCATATAGGAGAAAACATAGTGAAACCTAAACATGAAAACGGTTACTGCAAAGGAATGGTTTAACCTAGAAGAACGAAATTTGGTGAGCCAAGTGGGATTGGTGTACTTATCATTACCTGCCAGTATCATCAAGATTGGGTGAAAAAATGTTTCCTGAGATTTCAGGAAACCCGTAGATTTTTTGGAAGCTTGGCAACCCCTTTCAATTAAAGTGATACTCGTCAGTCCTGCTTGGGGCTACTTCCATAGGACACAAACCATAGCGATAGAACTTGGAACTACATTATTGTGCCAAGTTTCAAAGGCTAGCACAAACCGTGTTTGATTTAGAGTTCCAACTACATGTATCCATATAGGAGAAAAGAGAGTGAAACCTAAACATGAAAACGGTTACTGCAAAGGAACGGTTTAACCTAGAAGAACGAAATTTGGTGAGCCAAGTGGGATTGGTGTACTGATCCTTACCTGCAAGTATCATCAAGTTTGGGTGAAAAAATGTTTGCTGAGATTTCAGGAAACTCGTAGTTTTTTGGAAGCTTTGCAACCCCTTTCAATGAAAGTGATTCTCTTCAGTCTCTGCTTGGGGTTACTTCAATATGACACAAACCATAGCAATAGAACTTGGAACTACATTATTGTGCCAAGTTTCAAGGAGCTAACAGAAACCGGGTTTGATTTAGAGTTCCAACTACATGTATCCATATAGGAGAAAACAGAGTGAAACCTAAACATGAAAACGGTTACTGCAAAGGAACGGTTTAACCTAGAAGAACGAAATTTGGTTAGCCAAGTGGGACTGGTGTACTGATCATTACCTGCAAGTATCATCAAGATTTTGGTGAAAAAATGTTTGCTGAGATGTCAGGAAACTCGTAGTTTTTTGGAAGCTTGGCAACCCCTTCCAATGAATGTGATTCTCGTCAGTCTCTGCTTGGGGCTATTTCAATAGGACACAAACCATAGCAATAGAACTTGGAACTACATTATTGTACCAAGTTTCAAAGAGCTAGCCACAAACCGTGTTTGATTTAGAGTTCCAACTACATGTATCCATATAGGAGAAAACAGAGTGAAACCTAAACATGAAAACGGTTACTGCAAAGGAACGGTTTAACCTAGAAGAACGAAATTTGGTCAGCCAAGTGGGATTGGTGTACTTATCATTACTTGCCAGTACCATCAAGATTGGGTGAAAAAATGTTTGCTGAGATTTCAGGAAATTCATAGTTTTTTGGAAGCTTGGCAACCCTTCCAATGAATGTGATTCTCGTCAGTCTCTGCTTGGGGCTACTTCAATAGGACACAAACCATAGTGATAGAACTCGGAACTACATTATTGTGCCAAGTTTCAAAGAGCTAGCACAAACCGTGTTTGATTTTAGAGTTCCAACGACATGTATCCATATAGGAGAAAACAGAGTGAAACCTAAACATGAAAACGGTTACTGCAAAGGAACGGTTTAACCTAGAAGAACGAAATTTGCTGAGCCAAGTGGGACTGGTGTACTGATCATTACCTGCAAGTATCATCAAGATTGGGTGAAAAAATGTTTGCTGAGATTTCAGGAAACTCGTAGTTTTTTGGAAGCTTCGGAACCCCTTCCAATGAATGTGATTCTCGTCAATCTCTGCTTGCGGCTACTTCAATAGGACACAAACCATAGCGATAGAACTTGGAACTACATTATTGTGCCAAGTTTCAAAGAGCTAGCACAAACCGTGTTTTGATTTAGAGTTTCCAACTACATGTATCCATATAGGAGAAAACAGAGTGAAACCTAAACATGAAAACGGTTTACTGCAAAGGAACGGTTTAACATAGAAGAACGAAATTTGGTGACCCAAAAGGGACTGGTGTACTTATCATTACCTGAAGTATCATCAAGATTGGGTGAAAAAATGTTTGCTGAGATTTCAGGAAACTCGGAGTTTTTTGGAAGCTTGGCAACCCCTTTCAATTGAATGTGATTCTCGTCAGTCTCTTCTTGGGGCTACTTCAATAGGACACAAACCATAGCGATAGAACTCGGAACTACATTATTGTGCCAAGTTTCAAAGAGCTAGCACAAACCGTGTTTGATTTAGAGTTCCAACTACATGTATCCATATAGGAGAAAACAGAGTGAAACCTAAACATGAAAAGGTTACTGCAAAGGAACGTTTAACCTAGAAGAACGAAATTTGGTGAGCCAAGTGGGATTGGTATACTTATCATTACCTGCAAGTATCATCAAGATTGGGTGAAAAAATGTTTGCTTAGATTTCAGGAAACTCGGAGTTTTTTGGAAGCTTGGCAACCCCTTTCAATGAAAGTGATTCTCGTCAGTCTCTGCTTTGGGATACTTCCATAGGACACAAACCATATCGATAGAACTTGGAACTACATTATTGTGCCAAGTTTTCAAATGCTAGCACAAAACCGTGTTTGATTTAGAGTTCCAACTACATGTATCCTTATAGGAGAAAACAGTGAAACCTAAACATGAAAACGGTTACTGCAAAGGAACGGTTTAACCTAGAAGAACGAAATTTGGTGAGCCAAGTGGGATTGGTGTACTTATCATTACCTGCCAGTACCATCAAGATTGGGTGAAAAAAATGTTTGCTGAGATTTCAGGAAATTCATAGTTTTTTGGAACCTTGGGAACCCCTTCCAATTAATGTGATTCTCGTCAGTCTCTGCATGGGGCTACTTCAATAGGACAAAAAACCACAGCGATAGCACTTGGAACTATATTTTTGTGCCAAGTTTCAAAGAGCTAGCACAAAACGTGTTCATTTAGAGTTCCAACTACATGTATCCATATAGGAGAAAACAGAGTGAAACCTAAACATGAAAACGGTTACTGCAAAGGAACGGTTTAACCTAGAAGAACGAAATTTGGTGAGCCAAGTGGGATTGGTGTACTGATCATTACCTGCAAGTATCATCAAGATTGGGTGAAAAAATGTTTGCTGAGATATCAGGAAACTCGGAGTTTTTTGGAACCTTGGGAACCCCTTCCAATGAATGTGATTCTCGTCAGTCTCTGCATGGGGCTACTTCAATAGGACACAAACCATAGCGATAGAACTTGGAACTACATTGTTGTGCCAGTTTCAAAGGCTAGCACAAACCGTGTTTGATTTAGAGTTCCAACTACATGTATCCATATAGGAGAAAACAGTGAAACCTAAACATGAAAACGGTTACTGCAAAGGAACGGTTTAACCTAGAAGAACGAAATTTGGTGAGCCAAGTGGGACTGGTGTACTGATCATTACCTGCAAGTATCATCAAGATTGGGTGAAAAAAATGTTTGCTGAGATTTCAGGAAACTCGTAGTTTTTTGGAAGCTTGGCAACCCCTTCCAATGAATGTGATTCTCGTCAGTCTCTGCTTGCGGCTACTTCAATAGGACACAAACCATAGCGATAGAACTTGGAACTACATTATTGTGCCAAGTTTCAAAGAGCTAGCACAAACCGTGTTTCATTTAGAGTTCCAACTACATATATCCATATAGGAGAAAACAGAGTGAAACCTAAACATGAAAAGTTTACTGCAAAGGAACGGTTTAACCTAGAAGAACGAAATTTGGTGAGCCAAGTGGGATTGGTGTACTTATCATTACCTGCCAGTATCATCAAGATTGGGTGTAAAAATGTTTGCTGAGATTTCAGGAAACTCGTAGTTTTTTGGAAGCTTGGCAACCCCTTTCAATGAAAGTGATTCTCGTCAGTCTCTGCTTGGGGCTACTTCCATAGGACACAAACCATAGCGATAGAACTTGGAACTACATTATTGTGCCAAGTTTCAAAGGCTAGCACAAACCGTGTTTGATTTAGAGTTCCAACTACATGTATCCATATAGGAGAAAACAATGAAAGCTAAACATGAAAACGGTTACTGCAAAGGAACCGTTTAACCTAGAAGAACGAAATTTGGTGAGCCAAGTGGGATTGGTGTACTTATCATTACCTGCCAGTACCATCAAGATTGGGTGAAAAAATGTTTGCTGAGATTTCAGGAAATTCGTAGTTTTTTGGAACCTTGGGAACCCCTTCCAATGAATGTGATTCTCGTCAGTCTCTGCATGGGGCTACTTCAATAGGATACAAACCACAGCGATAGCACTTGGAACTACATTTTTGTGCAAAGTTTCAAAGAGCTAGCACAAACCGTGTTTCATTTAGAGTTCCAACTACATGTATCCATATAGGAGAAAACAGAGTGAAACCAAAACATGAAAACGGTTACTGCAAAGGAACGGTTTAACCTAGAAGAACGAAATTTGGTGAGCCAAGTAGGATTGGTGTACTGATCATTACCTGCAAGTATCATCAATATTGGGTGAAAAAATGTTTGCTGAGATTTCAGGAAACTCGTAGTTTTTTGGAAGCTTTGCAACCCCTTTTCAATGAAAGTGATTCTCTTCAGTCTCTGCTTGGGGTTACTTCAATATGACACAAACCATAGCAATAGAACTTGGAACTACATTATTGTGCCAAGTTTCAAGGAGCTAACAGAAACCGTGTTTGATTTAGAGTTCCAACTACATGTATCCATATAGGAGAAAACAGAGTGAAACCTAAACATGAAAACGGTTACTGCAAAGGAACGGTTTAACCTAGAAGAACGAAATTTGGTGAGCCAAGTGGGATTCGTGTACTTATCATGACCTGCCAGTATCATCAAGATTGGGTGAAAAAATGTTTGCTGAGATTTCAGGAAACCTGTAGTTTTTTGGAAGCTTGGCTACCCCTTTCAATGAAAGTGATTCTCGTCAGTCTCTGCTTGTGGCTACTTCCATAGGACACAAACCATAGCGATAGAACTTGGAACTACATTATTTTGCCAAGTTTCAAAGAGCTAACAGAAACCGTGTTAGATTTAGAGTTCCAACTACATGTATCCATATAGGAGAAAACAGAGTGAAACCTAAACATGAAAACGGTTACTGCAAAGGAATGGTTTAACCTAGAAGAACGAAATTTGGTGAGCCAAGTGGGACTGGTGTACTGATCATTACCTGCAAGTGTCATCAAGATTTGGTGAAAAAATGTTTGCTGAGATGTCAGGAAACTCGTAGTTTTTTGGAAGCTTGGCAACCCCTTCCAATGAATGTGATTCTCGTCAGTCTCTGCTTGGGGCTATTTCAATAGGACACAAACCATAGCAATAGAACTTGGAACTACATTATTGTACCAAGTTTCAAAGAGCTAGCACAAACCGTGTTTGATTTAGAGTTCCAACTACATGTATCCATATAGGAGAAAACAGAGTGAAACCTAAACATGAAAACGGTTACTGCAAAGGAACGTTTTAACCTAGAAGAACGAAATTTGGTCAGCCAAGTGGGGATTGGTGTACTTATCATTACCTGCCAGTACCATCAAGATTGGGTGAAAAAATGTTTGCTGAGATTTCAGGAAATTCATAGTTTTTTGGAAGCTTGGCAACCCCTTCCAATGAATGTGATTCTCGTCAGACTCTGCTTGGGGCTACTTCAATAGGACACAAACCATAGCGATAGAACTCGGAACTACATTATTGTGCCAAGTTTCAAAGAGCTAGCACAAACCGTGTTTGATTTAGAGTTCCAACTACATGTATCCATATAGGAGAAAACAGAGTGAAACCTAAACATGAAAACGGTTACTACAAAGGAACGGTTTAACCTAGAAGAACGAAATTTGCTGAGCCAAGTGGGACTGGTGTACTGATCATTACCTGTAAGTATCATCAAGATTGGGTGAAAAAATGTTTGATGAGATTTCAGGAAACTCGTTGTTTTTTGGAAGCTTCGGAACCCCTTCCAATGAATGTGATTCCCGTCAGTCTCTGCTTGCGGCTACTTCAATAGGACACAAACCATAGCGATAGAACTTGGAACTACATTATTGTGCCAAGTTTCAAAGAGCTAGCCCAAACCGTGTTTGATTTAGAGTTCAAACTACATGTAATCCATATAGGAGAAAACAGAGTGAAACCTAAACATGAAAACGGTTACTGCAAAGGAACGGTTTAACCTAGAAGAACGAAATTTGGTGAGCCAAGTGGGACTGGTGTACTGATCATTACCTGCAAGTATCATCAAGATTGGGTGAAAAAATGCTTGCTGAGATTTCAGGAAACTCGTAGTTTTTTGGAAGCTTCGGAACCCCTTCCAATGAATGTGATTCTCGTCAATCTCTGCTTGCGGCTACTTCAATAGGACACAAACCATAGCGATAGAACTTGGAACTACATTATTGTGCCAAGTTTCAAAGAGCTAGCACAAACCGTGTTTGATTTAGAGTTCCAACTACATGTATCCATATAGAGAGAAAACAGAGTGAAACCTAAACATGAAAACGGTTACTGCAAAGGAACGGTTTAACATAGAAGAACGAAATTTGGTGACCCAAAAGGGACTGGTGTACTTATCATTACCTGAAGTATCATCAAGATTGGGTGAAAAAATGTTTGCTGAGATTTCAGGAAACTCGGAGTTTTTTGGAAGCTTGGCAACCCCTTTCAATGAATGTGATTCTCGTCAGTCTCTTCTTGGGGCTACTTCAATAGGACACAAACCATAGCGATAGAACTCGGAACTACATTATTGTGCCAAGTTTCAAAGAGCTAGCACAAACCGTGTTTGATTTAGAGTTCCAACTACATGTATCCATATAGGAGAAAACAGAGTGAAACCTAAACATGAAAACGGTTACTGCAAAGGAACGGTTTAACCTAGAAGAACGAAATTTGGTGAGCCAAGTGGGATTGGTATACTTATCATTACCTGCAAGTATCATCAAGATTGGGTGAAAAAATGTTTGCTTAGGATTTCAGGAAACTCGGAGTTTTTTGGAAGCTTGGCAACCCCTTTCAATGAAAGTGATTCTCGTCAGTCTCTGCTTTGGGATACTTCCATAGGACACAAACCATATCGATAGAACTTGGAACTACATTATTGTGCCAAGTTTCAAAGGCTAGCACAAACCGTGTTTGATTTTAGAGTTCCAACTACATGTATCCTTATAGGAGAAAACAGTGAAACCTAAACATGAAAACGGTTACTGCAAAGGAACGGTTTAACCTAGAAGAACGAAATTTGGTGAGCCAAGTGGGATTGGTGTACTTATCATTACCTGCCAGTACCATCAAGATTGGGTGAAAAAATGTTTGCTGAGATTTCAGGAAATTCATAGTTTTTTGGAACCTTGGGAACCCCTTCCAATTAATGTGATTCTCGTCAGTCTCTGCATGGGGCTACTTCAATAGGACAAAAACCACAGCGATAGCACTTGGAACTATATTTTTGTGCCAAGTTTTCAAAGAGCTAGCACAAAACGTGTTTCATTTAGAGTTCCAACTACATGTATCCATATAGGAGAAAACAGAGTGAAACCTAAACATGAAAACGGTTACTGCAAAGGAACGGTTTAACCTAGAAGAACGAAAATTTGGTGAGCCAAGTGGGATTGGTGTACTGATCATTACCTGCAAGTATCATCAAGATTGGGTGAAAAAATGTTTGCTGAGATATCAGGAAACTCGGAGTTTTTTGGAACCTTGGGAACCCTTCCAATGAATGTGATTCTCGTCAGTCTCTGCATGGGGCTACTTCAATAGGACACAAACCATAGCGATAGAACTTGGAACTACATTGTTGTGCCAAGTTTCAAAGGCTAGCACAAACCGTGTTTGATTTAGAGTTCCAACTACATGTATCCATATAGGAGAAAACAGTGAAACCTAAACATGAAAACGGTTACTGCAAAGGAACGGTTTAACCTAGAAGAACGAAATTTGGTGAGCCAAGTGGGACTGGTGTACTGATCATTACCTGCAAGTATCATCAAGATTGGGTGAAAAAATGTTTGCTGAGATTTCAGGAAACTCGTAGTTTTTTGGAAGCTTGGCAACCCCTTCCAATGAATGTGATTCTCGTCAGTCTCTGCTTGCGGCTACCTCAATAGGACACAAACCATAGCGATAGAACTTGGAACTACATTATTGTGCCAAGTTTCAAAGAGCTAGCACAAACCGTGTTTCATTTAGAGTTCCAACTACATATATCCATATAGGAGAAAACAGAGTGAAACCTAAACATGAAAAGTTTACTGCAAAGGAACGGTTTAACCTAGAAGAACGAAATTTGGTGAGCCAAGTGGGATTGGTGTACTTATCTTACCTGCCAGTATCATCAAGATTGGGTGTAAAAATGTTTGCTGAGATTTCAGGAAACTCGTAGTTTTTTGGAAGCTTGGCAACCCCTTTCAATGAAAGTGATTCTCGTCAGTCTCTGCTTGGGGCTACTTCCATAGGACACAAACCATAGCGATAGAACTTGGAACTACATTATTGTGCCAAGTTTCAAGGGCTAGCACAAACCAGTGTTTGATTTAGAGTTCCAACTACATGTATCCATATAGGAGAAAACAATGAAACCTAAACATGAAAACGGTTACTGCAAAGGAACCGTTTAACCTAGAAGAACGAAATTTGGTGAGCCAAGTGGGATTGGTGTACTTATCATTACCTGCCAGTACCATCAAGATTGGGTGAAAAAATGTTTGCTGAGATTTCAGGAAATTCGTAGTTTTTTGGAACCTTGGGAACCCCTTCCAATGAATGTGATTCTCGTCAGTCTCTGCATGGGGCTACTTCAATAGGATACAAACCACAGCGATAGCACTTGGAACTACATTTTTGTGCAAAGTTTCAAAGAGCTAGCACAAACCGTGTTTCATTTAGAGTTCCAACTACATGTATCCATATAGGAGAAAACAGAGTGAAACCAAAACATGAAAACGGTTACTGCAAAGGAACGGTTTAACCTAGAAGAACGAAATTTGGTGAGCCAAGTAGGATTGGTGTACTGATCATTACCTGCAAGTATCATCAATATTGGGTGAAAAAATGTTTGCTGAGATTTCAGGAAACTCGTAGGTTTTTGGAAGCTTTGCAACCCCTTTCAATGAAAGTGATTCTCTTCAGTCTCTGCTTGGGGTTACTTCAATATGACACAAACCATAGCAATAGAACTTGGAACTACATTATTGTGCCAAGTTTCAAGGAGCTAACAGAAACCGTGTTTGATTTAGAGTTCCAACTACATGTATCCATATAGGAGAAAACAGAGTGAAACCTAAACATGAAAACGGTTACTGCAAAGGAACGGTTTAACCTAGAAGAACGAAATTTGGTGAGCCAAGTGGGATTCGTGTACTTATCATGACCTGCCAGTATCATCAAGATTGGGTGAAAAAATGTTTGCTGAGATTTCAGGAAACCTGTAGTTTTTTGGAAGCTTGGCTACCCCTTTCAATGAAAGTGATTCTCGTCAGTCTCTGCTTGTGGCTACTTCCATAGGACACAAACCATAGCGATAGAACTTGGAACTACATTATTTTGCCAAGTTTCAAAGAGCTAACAGAAACCGTGTTAGATTTAGAGTTCCAACTACATGTATCCATATAGGAGAAAACAGAGTGAAACCTAAACATGAAAACGGTTACTGCAAAGGAATGGTTTAACCTAGAAGAACGAAATTTGGTGAGCCAAGTGGGACTGGTGTACTGATCATTACCTGCAAGTGTCATCAAGATTTGGTGAAAAAATGTTTGCTGAGATGTCAGGAAACTCGTAGTTTTTTGGAAGCTTGGCAACCCCTTCCAATGAATGTGATTCTCGTCAGTCTCTGCTTGGGGCTATTTCAATAGGACACAAACCATAGCAATAGAACTTGGAACTACATTATTGTACCAAGTTTCAAAGAGCTAGCACAAACCGTGTTTGATTTAGAGTTCCAACTACATGTATCCATATAGGAGAAAACAGAGTGAAACCTAAACATGAAAACGGTTACTGCAAAGGAACGTTTTAACCTAGAAGAACGAAATTTGGTCAGCCAAGTGGGATTGGTGTACTTATCATTACCTGCCAGTACCATCAAGATTGGGTGAAAAAATGTTTGCTGAGATTTTCAGGAAATTCATAGTTTTTTGGAAGCTTGGCAACCCCTTCCAATGAATGTGATTCTCGTCAGACTCTGCTTGGGGCTACTTCAATAGGACACAAACCATAGCGATAGAACTCGGAACTACATTATTGTGCCAAGTTTCAAAGAGCTAGCACAAACCGTGTTTGATTTAGAGTTCCAACTACATGTATCCATATAGGAGAAAACAGAGTGAAACCTAAACATGAAAACGGTTACTACAAAGGAACGGTTTAACCTAGAAGAACGAAATTTGCTGAGCCAAGTGGGACTGGTGTACTGATCATTACCTGTAAGTATCATCAAGATTGGGTGAAAAAATGTTTGATGAGATTTCAGGAAACTCGTTGTTTTTTGGAAGCTTCGGAACCCCTTCCAATGAATGTGATTCCCGTCAGTCTCTGCTTGCGGCTACTTCAATAGGACACAAACCATAGCGATAGAACTTGGAACTACATTATTGTGCCAAGTTTCAAAGAGCTAGCCCAAACCGTGTTTGATTTAGAGTTCAAACTACATGTATCCATATAGGAGAAAACAGAGTGAAACCTAAACATGAAAACGGTTACTGCAAAGGAACGGTTTAACCTAGAAGAACGAAATTTGGTGAGCCAAGTGGGACTGGTGTACTGATCATTACCTGCAAGTATCATCAAGATTGGGTGAAAAAATGCTTGCTGAGATTTCAGGAAACTCGTAGTTTTTTGGAAGCTTCGGAACCCCTTCCAATGAATGTGATTCTCGTCAATCTCTGCTTGCGGCTACTTCAATAGGACACAAACCATAGCGATAGAACTTGGAACTACATTATTGTGCCAAGTTTCAAAGAGCTAGCACAAACCGTGTTTGATTTAGAGTTCCAACTACATGTATCCATATAGGAGAAAACAGAGTGAAACCTAAACATGAAAACGGTTACTGCAAAGGAACGGTTTAACATAGAAGAACGAAATTTGGTGACCCAAAAGGGACTGGTGTACTTATCATTACCTGAAGTATCATCAAGATTGGGTGAAAAAATGTTTGCTGAGATTTCAGGAAACTCGGAGTTTTTTTGGAAGCTATGGCAACCCCTTTCAATGAATG
>NW_027553522.1:0-37259 GCF_045843805.1 Urocitellus parryii
CAGAGCGATAGAACTTGGAACTACATTATTATGCCAAGTTTCAAAGAGCTAGCACAAACCGCGTTTGATTTAGAGTTCCAACTACATGTATCCATATAGGAGAAAACAGAGTGAAACCTAAACATGGAAACGGTTACTGCAAAGGAACGGTTTGACCTAGAAGAACGAAATGTGGTGAGCCAAGTGTGATTGGATTACTGATCATTACCTGCAAGTATCATCAAGATTGGTGAAAAAATGTTTGGTGAGATTTCTGGAAACTCATAGTTTTTGGGAATCTTGGCAACCCCTTTCAATGAAAGTGATTCTCGTCAGTCTCTGCTTGCGGCTACTTCAATAGGACACAAACCATAGCCATAGAACTTGGAACTACATTATTGTGCCAAGTTTCAAAGAGCTAGCACAAACCGTGTTTGATTTAGAGTTCCAACTACATGTATCCATATAGGAGAAAACAGAGTGAAACCTAAACATGAAAACGGTTACTGCAAAGGAACGGTTTAACCTAGAAGAACGAAATTTGGTGAGCCAAGTGGGATTGGTGTACTGATCATGACCTGCAAGTATCATCAAGATTGGGTGAAAAAATGTTTGCTGAGATTTCAGGAAACTCGTAGTTTTTTGGAAGCTTGGCAACCCCTTTCAATGAAAGTGATTCTCGTCAGTCTCTGCTTGGGGCTACTTCAATAGGACACAAACCATAGCCATAGAACTAGGAACTACATTATTGTGCCAAGTTTCAAAGAGCTAGCACAAACCGTGTTTGATTTAGAGTTCCAACTACATGTATCCATATAGGAGAAAATAGAGTGAAACATAAACATGAAAACGGTTACTGCAAAGGAACGGTTTAACCTAGAAGAACGAAATTTGGTGAGCCAAGTGGGATTGGTGTACTGATCATTACCTGCAATTATCATCAAGATTGTTTGAAAAAATGTTTGCTGAGATTTCAGGAAACTCGTAGTTTTACGTATGCTTGGCAACCCCTTTCAATGGAAGTGATTCTCGTCAGTCTCTGCTTGGGGCTACTTCAATAGGACACAAACCAGAGCGATAGAACTTGGAACTCCATTATTATGCCAAGTTTCAAAGAGCTAGCACAAACCGCGTTTGATTTAGAGTTCCAACTACATGTATCCATATAGGAGAAAACAGAGTGAAACCTAAACATGAAAACGGTTACTGCAAAGGAACGGTTTAACCTAGAAGAACGAAATTTGGCGAGCCAAGTGGGATTGGTGTACTGATCATTACCTGCAAGTATCATCAAGATTAGTGAAAAAATGTTTGCTGAGATTTGAGGAAACTCGTAGTTTTGGGGAAGCTTGGCAACCCCTTTCAATGAAAGTGATTCTCGTCAGTCTCTGCTTGCGGCTACTTCAATAGGACACAAACCATAGCCATAGAACTTGGAACTACATTATTGTGCCAAGTTTCAAAGAGCTAGCACAAACCGTGTTTGATTTAGAGTTCCAACTACATGTATCCATATAGGAGAAAATAGAGTGAAACCTAAACATGAAAACGGTTACTGCAAAGGAACGGTTTAACCTAGAAGAACGAAATTTGGTGAGCCAAGTGGGATTGGATTACTGATCATTACCTGCAAGTATCATCAAGATTGGGTGAAAAAATGTTTGCTGAGATTTCAGGAAACTCGTAGTTTTTTGGAAGCTTGGCAACCCCTTTCAATGAAAGTGATTCTCGTCAGTCTCTGCTTGGGGCTACTTCAATAGGACACAAACCATAGCCATAGAACTTGGAACTACATTATTGTGCCAAGTTTCAAAGAATTAGCACAAACCGTGTTTGATTTAGAGTTCCAACTACATGTATCCATATAGGAGAAAACAGAGTGAAACCTAAACATGAAAACGGTTACTGCAAAGGAACGGTTTAACCTAGAAGAACGAAATTTGGTGAGCCAAGTGGGATTGGATTACTGATCATTACCTGCAAGTATCATCAAGATTAGTGAAAAAATGTTTGGTGAGATTTCAGGAAACTCATAGTTTTTGGGAATCTTGGCAACCCCTTTCAATGAAAGTGATTCTCGTCAGTCTCTGCTTGCGGCTACTTCAATAGGACACAAATCATAGCCATAGAACTTGGAACTACATTATTGTGCCAAGTTTCAAAGAGCTAGCACAAACCGTGTTTGATTTAGAGTTCCAACTACATGTATCCATATAGGAGAAAACAGAGTGAAACCTAAACATGAAAACGGTTACTGCAAAGGAACGGTTTAACCTAGAAGAACGAAATTTGGTGAGCCAAGTGGGCTTGGATTACTGATCATTACCTGCAAGTATCATCAAGATTGGTGAAAAAATGTTTGCTGAGATTTCAGGAAACTCGTAGTTTCTTGGAAGCTTGGCAACCCCTTTCAAAGAAAGTGATTCTCGTCAGTCTCTGCTTGGGGCTACTTCAATAGGACACAAACCATAGCGATAGAACTTGGAACTACATTATTGTGCCAAGTTTCAAAGAGCTAGCACAAACCGTGTTTGATTTAGAGTTCCAACTACATGTATCCATATAGGAGAAAACAGAGTGAAACCTAAACATGAAAACGGTTACTGCAAAGGAACGGTTTAACCTAGAAGAACGAAATTTGGTGAGCCAAGTGGGATTGGATTACTGATCATTACCTGCAAGTATCATCAAGATTGGTGAAAAAATGTTTGCTGAGATTTCAGGAAACTCGTAGTTTTTTGGAAGCTTGGCAACCCCTTTCAATGAAAGTGATTCTCGTCAGTCTCTGCTTGGGGCTACTTCAATAGGACACAAAACATAGCGATAGAACTTGGAACTACATTATTGTGCCAAGTTTCAAAGAGCTAGCACAAACCGTGTTTGATTTAGAGTTCCAACTACATGTATCCATATAGGAGAAAATAGAGTGAAACCTAAACATGAAAACGGTTACTGCAAAGGAACGGTTTAACCTAGAAGAACAAAATTTGGTGAGCCAAGTGGGATTGGTGTCCTAATCATTACCTGAAAGTATCATCAAGATTGGGTGAAAAAATGTTTGGTGAGATTTCAGGAAACTCGTAGTTTTTTGGAAGCTTGGCAACCCCTTTCAATGAAAGTGATTCTCGTCAGTCTCTCCTTCGGGCTACTTCAATAGGACACAAACCATAGCGATAGAACTTTGAACTACATTATTGTGCCAAGTTTCAAAGAGCTAGCACAAACCGTGTTTGATTTAGAGTTCCAACTACATGTATCCATATAGGAGAAAACAGAGTGAAACCTAAACATGGAAACGGTTACTGCAAAGGAACGGTTTGACCTAGAAGAACGAAATGTGGTGAGCCAAGTGTGATTGGATTACTGATCATTACCTGCAAGTATCATCAAGATTGGTGAAAAAATGTTTGGTGAGATTTCAGGAAACTCATAGTTTTTGGGAATCTTGGCAACCCCTTTCAATGAAAGTGATTCTCGTCAGTCTATGCTTGCGGCTACTTCAATAGGACACAAACCATAGCCATAGAACTTGGAACTACATTATTGTGCCAAGTTTCAAAGAGCTAGCACAAACCGTGTTTCATTTAGAGTTCCAACTACATGTATCCATATAGGAGAAAACAGAGTGAAGCCTAAACATGAAAACGGTTACTGCAAAGGAACGGTTTAACCTAGAAGAACGAAATTTGGTGAGCCAAGTGGGATTGGTGTACTGATCATGACCTGCAAGTATCATCAAGATTGGGTGAAAAAATGTTTGCTGAGATTTCAGGAAACTCGTAGTTTTTGGGAAGCTTGGCAACCCCTTTCAATGAAAGTGATTCTCGTCAGTCTCTGCTTGGGGCTACTTCAATAGGACACAAACCATAGCCATAGAACTCGGAACTACATTATTGTGCCAAGTTTCAAAGAGCTAGCACAAACCGTGTTTGATTTAGAGTTCCAACTACATGTATCCATATAGGAGAAAATAGAGTGAAACCTAAACATGAAAACGGTTACTGCAAAGGAACGGTTTAACCTAGAAGAACGAAATTTGGTGAGCCAAGTGGGATTGGTGTACTGATCATTACCTGCAAGTATCATCAAGATTGGGTGAAAAAATGTTTGCTGAGATTTCAGGAAACTCGTAGTTTTGGGAAGCTTGGCAACCCCTTTCAATGAAAGTGATTCTCGTCAGTCTCTGCTTGGGGCTACTTCAATAGGACACAAACCATAGCCATAGAACTTGGAACTACATTATTGTGCCAAGTTTCAAAGAATTAGCACAAACCGTGTTTGATTTAGAGTTCCAACTGCATGTATCCATATAGGAGAAAACAGAGTGAAACCTAAACATGAAAACGGTTACTGCAAAGGAACGGTTTAACCTAGAAGAACGAAATTTGGTGAGCCAAGTGGGATTGGATTACTGATCATTACCTGCAAGTATCATCAAGATTGGTGAAAAAATGTTTGCTGAGATTTCAGGAAACTCGTAGTTTTTTGGAAGCTTGGCAACCCCTTTCAATGAAAGTGATTCTCGTCAGTCTCTGCTTGGGGCTACTTCAATAGGACAAAAACCATAGCGAAAGAACTTGGAACTACATTATTGTGCCAAGTTTCAAAGAGCTAGCAGAAACCGTGTTTGATTTAGAGTTCCAACTACATGTATCCATATAGGAGAAAACAGAGTGAAACCTAAACATGAAAACGGTTACTGCAAAGGAACGGTTTAACCTAGAAGAACGAAATTTGGTGAGCCAAGTGGGATTGGATTACTGATCATTACCTGCAAGTATCATCAAGATTGGTGAAAAAATGTTTGCTGAGATTTCAGGAAACTCGTAGTTTTTTGGAAGCTTGGCAACCCCTTTCAATGAAAGTGATTCTCGTCAGTCTCTGCTTGGGGCTAATTCAATAGGACACAAAATATAGCGATAGAACTTGGAACTACATTATTGTGCCAAGTTTCAAAGAGCTAGCACAAACCTTGTTTGATTTAGAGTTCCAACTACATGTATCCATATAGGAGAAAACAGAGTGAAACCTAAACATGAAAACGGTTACTGCAAAGGAACGGTTTAACCTAGAAGAACGAAATTTGGTGAGCCAAGTGGGATTGGATTACTGATCATTACCTGCAAGTATCATCAAGATTGGTGAAAAAATGTTTGTTGAGATTTCAGGAAACTCGTAGTTTTTTGGAAGCTTGGCAACCCCTTTCAATGAAAGTGATTCTCGTCAGTCTCTGCTTGGGGCTACTTCAATAGGACACAAAACATAGCGATAGAACTTGGAAGTACATTATTGTGCCAAGTTTCAAAGAGCTAGCACAAACCGTGTTTGATTTAGAGTTCCAACTACATGTATCCATATAGGAGAAAATAGAGTGAAACCTAAACATGAAAACTGTTACTGCAAAGGAACGGTTTAACCTAGAAGAACGAAATTTGGTGAGCCAAGTGGGATTGGTGTACTGATCATTACCTGCAAGTATCATCAAGATTGGGTGAAAAAATGTTTGCTAAAGTTTCAGGAAATCGTAGTTTTTTGGAAGCTTGGCAACCCCTTTCAATGAAAGTGATTCTCGTCAGTCTCTGCTTGGGGCTACTTCAATAGGACAAAAACCATAGCGATAGAACTTGGAACTACATTATTGTGCCAAGTTTCAAAGAATTAGCACAAACCGTGTTTGATTTAGAGTTCCAACTACATGTATCCATATAGGAGAAAACAGAGTGAAAGCTAAACATGAATACGGTTACTGCAAAGGAACGGTTTAACCTAGTAGAACGAAATTTGGTGAGCCAAGTGGGATTGGATTACTGATCATTACCTGCAAGTATCATCAAGATTGGTGAAAAAATGTTTGCTGAGATTTCAGGAAACTCGTAGTTTTTTGGAAGCTTGGCAACCCCTTTCAATGAAAGTGATTCTCGTCAGTCTCTGCTTGGGGCTACTTCAATAGGACACAAAACATAGCGATAGAACTTGGAACTACATTATTGTGCCAAGTTTCAAAGAGCTAGCACAAACCGTGTTTGATTTAGAGTTCCAACTACATGTATCCATATAGGAGAAAACAGAGTGAAACCTAAACATGAAAACGGTTACTGCAAAGGAACGGTTTACCCTAGAAGAACAAAATTTGGTGAGCCAAGTGGGATTGGTGTCCTAATCATTACCTGAATGTATCATCAAGATTGGGTGAAAAAATGTTTGGTGATATATCAGGAAACTCGTAGTTTTTTGGAAGCTTGGCAACCCCTTTCAATGAATGTGATTATCGTCAGTCTCTGCTTGGGGCTACTTCAATAGGACACAAACCATAGCTATAGAACTTGGAACTATATTATTGTGCCAAGTTTCAAAGAGCTAGCACAAACCGTGTTTGATTTAGATTTCCAACTACATGTATCCATATAGGAGAAAACAGAGTGAAACCTAAACATGAAAACGGTTACTGCAAAGGAACGGTTTAACCTAGAAGAACGAAATTTGGTGAGCCAAGTGGGATTGGTGTACTGATCATGACTTGCAAGTATCATCAAGATTGGGTGAAAAAATGTTTGCTGAGATTTCACGAAACTCGTCGTTTTTTGGAAGCTTGGCAACCCCTTTCAATGAAAGTGATTCTCGTCAGTCTCTGCTTGGGGCTACTTCAATAGGACACAAACCATAGCGATAGAACTTGGAACTACATTATTGTGCCAAGTTTCAAAGAGCTAGCACAAACCGTGTTTGATTTAGAGTTCCAACTACATGTATCCATATAGGAGAAAACAGAGTGAAACCTAAACATGGAAACGGTTACTGCAAAGGAACGGTTTGACCTAGATGAACAAAATTTGGTGAGCCGAGTGTGATTGGATTACTGATCATTACCTGCAAGTATCATCAAGATTGGTGAAAAAATGTTTGGTGAGATTTCAGGAAACTCATAGTTTTTGGGAATCTTGGCAACCCCTTTCAATGAAAGTGATTCTCGTCAGTCTCTGCTTCGGGCTACTTCAATAGGACACAAACCATAGCCATAGAACTAGGAACTACATTATTGTGCCAAGTTTCAAAGAGCTAGCACAAACCGTGTTTCATTTAGAGTTCCAACTACATGTATCCATATAGGAGAAAACAGAGTGAAACCTAAACATGAAAACGGTTACTGCAAAGGAACGGTTTAACCTAGAAGAACGAAAATTGGTGAGCCAAGTGGGATTGGTGTACTGATCATTACCTGCAAGTATCAACAAGATTGGGTGAAAAAATGTTTGCTGAGATTTCAGGAAACTCGTAGTTTTACGGATGCTTGGTAACCCCTTTCAATGGGAGTGATTCTCGTCAGTCTCTGCTTGGGGCTACTTCAATAGGACACAAACCATAGCGATAGAACTTGGAACTATATTATTGTGCCAAGTTTCAAAGAATTAGCACAAACCGTGTTTGATTTAGAGTTCCAACTACATGTATCCATATAGGAGAAAACAGAGTGAAACCTAAACATGAAAACGGTTACTGCAAAGGAACGGTTTAACCTAGAAGAACGAAATTTACTGAGCCAAGTAGGATTGGATTACTGATCATTACCTGCAAGTATCATCAAGATTGGTGAAAAAATGTTTGCTGAGATTTCAGGAAACTCGTAGTTTTTTGGAAGCTTGGCAACCCCTTTCAATGAAAGTGATTCTCGTCAGTCTCTGCTTGGGGCTACTTCAATAGGACACAAAACATAGCGATAGAACTTGGAACTACATTATTGTGCCAAGTTTCAAAGAGCTAGCACAAACCGTGTTTGATTTAGAGTTCCAACTACATGTATCCATATAGGAGAAAACAGAGTGAAACCTAAACATGAAAACGGTTACTGCAAAGGAACGGTTTAACCTAGAAGAACAAAATTTGGTGAGCCAAGTGGGATTGGTGTCCTGATCATTACCTGAAAGTATCATCAAGATTGGGTGAAAAAATGTTTGGTGAGATTTCAGGAAACTCGTAGTTTTTTGGAAGCTTGGCAACCCCTTTCAATGAAAGTGATTCTCGTTAGTCTCTCCTTCGGGCTACTTCAATAGGACAAAAACCATAGCGATAGAACTTGGAACTACATTATTGTGCCAAGTTTCAAAGAGCTAGCACAAACCGTCTTTGATTTAGAGTTCCAACTACATGTATCCATATAGGAGAAAACAGAGTGAAACCTAAACATGGAAACGGTTACTGCAAAGGAACGGTTTGACCTAGATGAACGAAATTTGGTGAGCCGAGTGTGATTGGATTACTGATCATTACCTGCAAGTATCATCAAGATTGGTGAAAAAATGTTTGGTGAGATTTCAGGAAACTCATAGTTTTTGGGAATCTTGGCAACCCCTTTCAATGAAAGTGATTCTCGTCAGTCTCTGCTTCGGGCTACTTCAATAGGACACAAACCATAGCCATAGAACTAGGAACTACATTATTGTGCCAAGTTTCAAAGAGCTAGCACAAACCGTGTTTCATTTAGAGTTCCAACTACATGTATCCATATAGGAGAAAATAGAGTGAAACCTAAACATGAAAACGGTTACTGCAAAGGAACGGTTTAACCTAGAAGAACGAAAATTGGTGAGCCAAGTGGGATTGGTGTACTGATCATTACCTGCAAGTATCAACAAGATTGGGTGAAAAAATGTTTGCTGAGATTTCAGGAAACTCGTAGTTTTACGGATGCTTGGTAACCCCTTTCAATGGAAGTGATTCTCGTCAGTCTCTGCTTGGGGCTACTTCAATAGGACACAAACCATAGCGATAGAACTTGGAACAATATTATTGTGCCAAGTTTCAAAGAATTAGCACAAACCGTGTTTGATTTAGAGTTCCAACTACATGTATCCATATAGGAGAAAACAGAGTGAAACCTAAACATGAAAACGGTTACTGCAAAGGAACGGTTTAACCTAGAAGAACGAAATTTGGTGAGCCAAGTGGGATTGGATTACTGATCATTACCTGCAAGTATCATCAAGATTGGTGAAAAAATGTTTGCTGAGATTTCAGGAAACTCGTAGTTTTTTGGAAGCTTGGCAACCCCTTTCAATGAAAGTGATTCTCGTCAGTCTCTGCTTGGGGCTACTTCAATAGGACACAAAACATAGCGATAGAACTTGGAACTACATTATTGTGCCAAGTTTCAAAGAGCTAGCACAAACCGTGTTTGATTTAGAGTTCCAACTACATGTATCCATATAGGAGAAAACAGAGTGAAACCTAAACATGAAAAAGGTTACTGCAAAGGAACGGTTTAACCTAGAAGAACAAAATTTGGTGAGCCAAGTGGGAATGGTGTACTGATCATTACCTGCAAGTATCATCAAGATTGGGTGAAAAAATGTTTGGTGAGATTTCAGGAAACTCGTAGTTTTTTGGAAGCTTGGCAACCCCTTTCAATGAAAGTGATTCTCGTCAGTCTCTCCTTCGGGCTACTTCAATAGGACAAAAACCATAGCGATAGAACTTGGAACTACATTATTGTGCCAAGTTTCAAAGAGCTAGCACAAACCGTGTTTGATTTAGAGTTCCAACTACATGTATCCATATAGGAGAAAACAGAGTGAAACCTAAACATGGAAACGGTTACTGCAAAGGAACGTTTGACCTAGAAGAACGAAATGTGGTGAGCCAAGTGTGATTGGATTACTGATCATTACCTGCAAGTATCATCAAATTGGTGAAAAAATGTTTGGTGAGATTTCAGGAAACTCATAGTTTTTGGGAATCTTGGCAACCCCTTTCAATGAAAGTGATTCTCGTCAGTCTCTGCTTGCGGCTACTTCAATAGGACACAAACCATAGCCATAGAACTTGGAACTACATTATTGTGCCAAGTTTCAAAGAGCTAGCACAAACCGTGTTTGATTTAGAGTTCCAACTACAATCTATCCATATAGGAGAAAACAGAGTGAAACCTAAAACATGAAATCGGTTACTGCAAAGGAACGGTTGAACCTAGAAGAACGAAATTTGGTGAGCCAAGTGGGATTGGATTACTGGATCATGACCTGCAAGAATCATCAATATTGGGTGAAAAAATGTTTGCTGAGATTTCAGGAAACTCGTAGTTTTTGGAAGCTTGGCAACCCCTTTCAATGAATGTGATTATCGTCAGTCTCTGCTTGGGGCTACTTCAATAGGACACAAACCATAGCGATAGAACTTGGAACTACATTATTGTGCCAAGTTTCAAAGAGCTAGCACAAACCGTGTTTGATTTAGAGTTCCAACTACATGTATCCATATAGGAGAAAACAGAGTGAAACCTAAACATGAAAACGGTTACTGCAAAGGAACGGTTTAACCTAGAAGAACGAAATTTGGTGAGCCAAGTGGGATTGGTGTACTGATCATTACTGCAAGTATCATCACGATTGGGTGAAAAAATGTTTGCTGAGATTTCAGGAAACTCGTAGTTTTACGGATGCTTGGCAACCCCTTTCAATGGAAGTGATTCTCGTCAGTCTCTGCTTGGGGCTACTTCAATAGGACACAAACCATAGCGATAGAACTTGGAACTACATTATTGTGCCAAGTTTCAAAGAATTAGCACAAACCGTGTTTGATTTAGAGTTCCAACTACATGTATCCATATAGGAGAAAACAGAGTGAAACCTAAACATGAAAACGGTTCCTGCAAAGGAACGGTTGAACCTAGAAGAACGAAATTTACTGAGCCAAGTGGGATTGGATTACTGATCATTACCTGCAAGTATCATCAAGATTGGTGAAAAAATGTTTGCTGAGATTTCAGGAAACTCGTAGTTTTTTGGAAGCTTGGCAACCCCTTTCAATGAAAGTGATTCTCGTCAGTCTCTGCTTGGGGCTACTTCAATAGACACAAACCATATCCATAGAACTTGGAACTACATTACTGTGACAAGTTTCAAAGAGCTAGCACAAACCGTGTTTGATTTAGAGTTCCAACTACATGTATCCATATAGGAGAAAACAGAGTGAAACCTAAACATGAAAACGGTTACTGCAAAGGAACGGTTTAAACTAGAAGAACAAAATTTGGTGAGCCAAGTGGGATTGGTGTACTGATCATTACCTGAAAGTATCATCAAGATTGGGTGAAAAAATGTTTGGTGAGATTTCAGGAAACTCGTAGTTTTTTGGAAGCTTGGCAACCCCTTTCAATGAAAGTGATTCTCGTTAGTCTCTCCTTCGGGCTACTTCAATAGGACAAAAACCATAGTGATAGAACTTGGAAACTACATTATTGTGCCAAGTTTGAAAGAGCTAGCACAAACCGTCTTTGATTTAGAGTTCCAACTACATGTATCCATATAGGAGAAAACAGAGTGAAACCTAAACATGAAAACGGTTACTGCAAAGGAACGGTTTAACCTAGAAGAACGAAATTTGGTGAGCCAAGTGGGATTGGTGTACTGATCATTATCTGGAAGTATCATCAAGATTGGTGAAAAAATGTTTGCTGAGATTTCAGGAAACTCGTAGTTTTTGGGAAGCTTGTCAACCCCTTTCAATGAAAGTGATTCTCGTCAGTCTCTGCTTGCGGCTACTTCAATAGGACACAAACCATAGCCATAGAACTTGGAACTACATATTGTGCCAAGTTTCAAAGAGCTAGCACAAACCGTGTTTGATTTACAGTTCCAACTACATGTATCCATATAGGAGAAAACAGAGTGAAACCTAAACATGAAAACGGTTACTGCAAAGGAACGGTTTAACCTAGAAGAACGAAATTTGGTGAGCCAAGTGGGATTGGTGTACAGATCATGACCTGCAAGTATCATCAAGATTGGTTAAAAAATGTTTGCTGAGATTTCAGGAAACTCGTAGTTTTTTGGAAGCTTGGCAACCCCTTTCAATGAAAGTGATTCTCGTCAGTCTCTGCTTGGGGCTACTTCAATAGACACAAACCATAGCGATAGAACTTGGAACTATATTATTGTGCCAAGTTTCAAAGAATTAGCACAAACCGTGTTTGATTTAGAGTTCCAACTACATGTATCCATATAGGAGAAAACAGAGTGAAACCTAAACATGAAAACGGTTACTGCAAAGGAACGGTTTAACCTAGAAGAACGAAATTTACTGAGCCAAGTAGGATTGGATTACTGATCATTACCTGCAAGTATCATCAAGATTGGTGAAAAAATGTTTGCTGAGATTTCAGGAAACTCGTAGTTTTTTGGAAGCTTGGCAACCCCTTTCAATGAAAGTGATTCTCGTCAGTCTCTGCTTGGGGCTACTTCAATAGGACACAAAACATAGCGATAGAACTTGGAACTACATTATTGTGCCAAGTTTCAAAGAGCTAGCACAAACCGTGTTTGATTTAGAGTTCCAACTACATGTATCCATATAGGAGAAAACAGAGTGAAACCTAAACATGAAAACGGTTACTGCAAAGGAACGGTTTAACCTAGAAGAACAAAATTTGGTGAGCCAAGTGGGATTGGTGTCCTGATCATTACCTGAAAGTATCATCAAGATTGGGTGAAAAAATGTTTGGTGAGATTTCAGGAAACTCGTAGTTTTTTGGAAGCTTGGCAACCCCTTTCAATGAAAGTGATTCTCGTCAGTCTCTGCTTGGGGCTACTTCAATAGGACACAAACCATAGCGATAGAACTGGAACTACATTATTGTGCCAAGTTTCAAAGAGCTAGCACAAACCGTCTTTGATTTAGAGTTCCAACTACATGTATCCATATAGGAGAAAACAGAGTGAAACCTAAACATGGAACACGGTTACTGCAAAGGAACGGTTTGACCTAGATGAACGAAATTTGGTGAGCCGAGTGTGATTGGATTACTGATCATTACCTGCAAGTATCATCAAGATTGGTGAAAAAATGTTTGGTGAGATTTCAGGAAACTCATAGTTTTTGGGAATCTTGGCAACCCCTTTCAATGAAAGTGATTCTCGTCAGTCTCTGCTTCGGGCTACTTCAATAGGACACAAACCATAGCCATAGAACTAGGAACTACATTATTGTGCCAAGTTTCAAAGAGCTAGCACAAACCGTGTTTCATTTAGAGTTCCAACTACATGTATCCATATAGGAGAAAATAGAGTGAAACCTAAACATGAAAACGGTTACTGCAAAGGAACGGTTTAACCTAGAAGAACGAAAATTGGTGAGCCAAGTGGGATTGGTGTACTGATCATTACCTGCAAGTAATCAACAAGATTGGGTGAAAAAATGTTTGCTGAGATTTCAGGAAACTCGTAGTTTTACGGATGCTTGGTAACCCCTTTCAATGGAAGTGATTCTCGTCAGTCTCTGCTTGGGGGCTACTTCAATAGGACACAAACCATAGCGATAGAACTTGGAACAATATTATTGTGCCAAGTTTCAAAGAATTAGCACAAACCGTGTTTGATTTAGAGTTCCAACTACATGTATCCATATAGGAGAAAACAGAGTGAAACCTAAACATGAAAACGGTTACTGCAAAGGAACGGTTTAACCTAGAAGAACGAAATTTGGTGAGCCAAGTGGGATTGGATTACTGATCATTACCTGCAAGTATCATCAAGATTGGTGAAAAAATGTTTGCTGAGATTTCAGGAAACTCGTAGTTTTTTGGAAGCTTGGCAACCCCTTTCAATGAAAGTGATTCTCGTCAGTCTCTGCTTGGGGCTACTTCAATAGGACACAAAACATAGCGATAGAACTTGGAACTACATTATTGTGCCAAGTTTCAAAGAGCTAGCACAAACCGTGTTTGATTTAGAGTTCCAACTACCTGTATCCATATAGGAGAAAACAGAGTGAAACCTAAACATGAAAAAGGTTACTGCAAAGGAACGGTTTAACCTAAAGAACAAAATTTGGTGAGCCCAAGTGGGAATGGTGTACTGATCATTACCTGCAAGTATCATCAAGATTGGGTGAAAAAATGTTTGGTGAGATTTCAGGAAACTCGTAGTTTTTTGGAAGCTTGGCAACCCCTTTCAATGAAAGTGATTCTCGTCAGTCTCTCCTTCGGGCTACTTCAATAGGACAAAAACCATAGCGATAGAACTTGGAACTACATTATTGTGCCAAGTTTCAAAGAGCTAGCACAAACCGTGTTTGATTTAGAGTTCCAACTACATGTATCCATATAGGAGAAAACAGAGTGAAACCTAAACATGGAAACGGTTACTGCAAAGGAACGGTTTGACCTAGAAGAACGAAATGTGGTGAGCCAAGTGTGATTGGATTACTGATCATTACCTGCAAGTATCATCAAATTGGTGAAAAAATGTTTTGGTGAGATTTCAGGAAACTCATAGTTTTTGGGAATCTTGGCAACCCCTTTCAATGAAAGTGATTCTCGTCAGTCTCTGCTTGCGGCTACTTCAATAGGACACAAACCATAGCCATAGAACTTGGAACTACATTATTGTGCCAAGTTTCAAAGAGCTAGCACAAACCGTGTTTGATTTAGAGTTCCAACTACATGTATCCATATAGGAGAAAACAGAGTGAAACCTAAACATGAAATCGGTTACTGCAAAGGAACGGTTGAACCTAGAAGAACGAATTTGGTGAGCCAAGTGGGATTGGATTACTGATCATGACCTGCAAGAATCATCAAGATTGGGTGAAAAAATGTTTGCTGAGATTTCAGGAAACTCGTAGTTTTTTGGAAGCTTGGCAACCCCTTTCAATGAATGTGATTATCGTCAGTCTCTGCTTGGGGCTACTTCAATAGGACACAAACCATAGCGATAGAACTTGGAACTACATTATTGTGCCAAGTTTCAAAGAGCTAGCACAAACCGTGTTTGATTTAGAGTTCCAACTACATGTATCCATATAGGAGAAAACAGAGTGAAACCTAAACATGAAAACGGTTACTGCAAAGGAACGGTTTAACCTAGAAGAACGAAATTTGGTGAGCCAAGTGGGATTGGTGTACTGATCATTACTTGCAAGTATCATCAAGATTGGGTGAAAAAATGTTTGCTGAGATTTCATTAAACTCGTAGTTTTTTGGAAGCTTGGCAACCCCTTTCAATGAAAGTGATTCTCGTCAGTCTCTGCTTGGGGCTACTTCAATAGGACACAAACCGTAGCGATAGAACAATGAACTACATTATTGTGCCAAGTTTCAACGAGCTAGCACAAACCGTGTTTGATTTAGAGTTCCAACTACATGTATCCATATAGGAGAAAATAGAGTGAAACCTAAACATGAAAACGGTTACTGCAAAGGAACGGTTAACCTAGAAGAACGAAAATTGGTGAGCCAAGTGGGATTGGTGTACTGATCATTACCTGCAAGTATCATCACGATTGGGTGAAAAAATGTTTGCTGAGATTTCAGGAAACTCGTAGTTTTACGGATGCTTGGCAACCCCTTTCAATGGAAGTGATTCTCGTCAGTCTCTGCTTGGGGCTACTTCAATAGGACACAAACCATAGCGATAGAACTTGGAACTACATTATTGTGCCAAGTTTCAAAGAATTAGCAAAAACCGTGTTGATTTAGAGTTCCAACTACATGTATCCATATAGGAGAAAACAGAGTGAAACCTAAACATGAAAACGGTTCCTGCAAAGGAACGGTTGAACCTAGAAGAACGAAATTTACTGAGCCAAGTGGGATTGGATTACTGATCATTACCTGCAAGTATCATCAAGATTGGTGAAAAAATTTTGCTGAGATTTCAGGAAACTCGTAGTTTTTTGGAAGCTTGGCAACCCCTTTCAATGAAAGTGATTCTCGTCAGTCTCTGCTTGGGGCTACTTCAATAGGACACAAAGCATATCCATAGAACTTGGAACTACATTACTGTGACAAGTTTCAAAGAGCTAGCACAAACCGTGTTTGATTTAGAGTTCCAACTACATGTATCCATATAGGAGAAAACAGAGTGAAACCTAAACATGAAAACGGTTACTGCAAAGGAACGGTTTAACCTAGAAGAACAAAATTTGGTGAGCCAAGTGGGATTGGTGTACTGATCATTACCTGAAAGTATCATCAAGATTGGGTGAAAAAATGTTTGGTGAGATTTCAGGAAACTCGTAGTTTTTGGGAAGCTTGTCAACCCCTTTCAATGAAAGTGATTCTCGTCAGTCTCTGCTTGCGGCTACTTCAATAGGCACAAACCATAGCCATAGAACTTGGAACTACATTATTGTGCCAAGTTTCAAAGAGCTAGCACAAACCGTGTTTGATTTACAGTTCCAACTACATGTATCCATATAGGAGAAAACAGAGTGAAACCTAAACATGAAAAACGGTTACTGCAAAGGAACGGTTTAACCTAGAGAACGAAATTTGGTGAGCCAAGTGGATTGGTGTACTGATCATGACCTGCAAGTATCATCAAGATTGGGTAAAAAAATGTTTGCTGAGATTTCAGGAAACTCGTAGTTTTTTGGAAGCTTGGCCAACCCCTTTCAATGAAAGTGATTCTCGTCAGTCTCTGCTTGGGGCTACTTCAATAGGACACAAACCGTAGCGATAGAACTAGGAACTACATTATTGTGCCAAGTTTCAACGAGCTAGCACAAACCGTGTTTGATTTAGAGTTCCAAATACATGTATCCATATAGGAGAAAATAGAGTGAAACCTAAACATGAAAACGGTTACTGCAAAGGAACGGTTTAACCTAGAAGAACGAAAATTGGTGAGCCAAGTGGGATTGGTGTACTGATCATTACCTGAAAGTATCATCAAGATTGGGTGAAAAATGTTTGCTGAGATTTCAGGAAACTTGTAGTTTTACGGATGCTTGGCAACCCCTTTCAATGGAAGTGATTCTCGTCAGTCTCTGCTTGGGCTACTTCAATAGGACACAAACCATAGCGATAGAACTTGGAACTACATTATTGTGCCAAGTTTCAAAGAATTAGCACAAACCGTGTTTGATTTAGAGTTCCAACTACATGTATCCATATAGGAGAAAACAGAGTGAAACCTAAACATGAAAACGTTACTGCAAAGGAACGGTTTAAACCTAGAAGAACGAAATTTGGTGAGCCAAGTGGGATTGGATTACTGATCATTACCTGCAAGTATCATCAAGATTGGTGAAAAAATGTTTGCTGAGATTTCAGGAAACTCGTAGTTTTTTGAAGCTTGGCAACCCCTTTCAATGAAAGTGATTCTCGTCAGTCTCTGCTTGGGGCTACTTCAATAGGACACAAACCATAATCCATAGAACTTGGAACTACATTACTGTGACAAGTTTCAAAGAGCTAGCACAAACCTTGTTTGATTTAGAGTTCCAACTACATGTATCCATATAGGAGAAAACAGAGTGAAACCTAAACATGAAAACGGTTACTGCAAAGGAACGGTTTTAACCTAGAAGAACAAAATTTGGTGAGCCAAGTGGGATTGGTGTACTGATCATTACCTGAAAAGTATCATCAAGATTGGGTGAAAAAATGTTTGGTGAGATTTCAGGAAACTCGTAGTTTTTTGGAAGCTTGGCAAACCCTTTCAATGAAAGTGATTCTCGTTAGTCTCTCCTTCGGGCTACTTCAATAGGACAAAAACCATAGTGATAGAACTTGGAACTACATTATTGTGCCAAGTTTGAAAGAGCTAGCACAAACCGTCTTTGATTTAGAGTTCCAACTACATGTATCCATATAGGAGAAAACAGAGTGAAACCTAAACATGAAAACGGTTACTGCAAAGGAACGGTTTAACCTAGAAGAACGAAATTTGGTGAGCCAAGTGGGATTGGTGTACTGATCATTATCTGGAAGTATCATCAAGATTGGTGAAAAAAATGTTTGCTGAGATTTCAGGAAACTCGTAGTTTTTGGGAAGCTTGTCAACCCCTTTCAATGAAAGTGATTCTCGTCAGTCTCTGCTTGCGGCTACTTCAATAGGACACAAATCATAGCCATAGAACTTGGAACTACATTATTGTGCCAAGTTTCAAAGAGCTAGCACAAACCGTGTTTGATTAGAGTTCCAACTACATGTATCCATATAGGAGAAAACAGAGTGAAACCTAAACATGAAAACGGTTACTGCAAAGGAACGGTTTAACCTAGAAGAACGAAATTTGGTGAGCCAAGTGGGCTTGGATTACTGATCATTACCTGCAAGTATCATCAAGATTGGTGAAAAAATGTTTGCTGAGATTTCAGGAAACTCGTAGTTTCTTGGAAGCTTGGCAACCCCTTTCAAAGAAAGTGATTCTCGTCAGTCTCTGCTTGGGGCTACTTCAATAGGACACAAACCATAGCGATAGAACTTGGAACTACATTATTGTGCCAAGTTTCAAAGAGCTAGCACAAACCGTGTTTGATTTAGAGTTCCAACTACATGTATCCATATAGGAGAAAACAAGAGTGAAACCTAAACATGAAAACGGTTACTGCAAAGGAACGGTTTAACCTAGAAGAACGAAATTTGGTGAGCCAAGTGGGATTGGATTACTGATCATTACCTGCAAGTATCATCAAGATTGGTGAAAAAATGTTTGCTGAGATTTCAGGAAACTCGTAGTTTTTTTGGAAGCTTGGCAACCCCTTTCAATGAAAGTGATTCTCGTCAGTCTCTGCTTGGGGCTACTTCAATAGGACACAAAACATAGCGATAGAACTTGGAACTACATTATTGTGCCAAGTTTCAAAGAGCTAGCACAAACCGTGTTTGATTTAGAGTTCCAACTACATGTATCCATATAGGAGAAAATAGAGTGAAACCTAAACATGAAAACGGTTACTGCAAAGGAACGGTTTAACCTAGAAGAACAAAATTTGGTGAGCCAAGTGGGATTGGTGTCCTAATCATTACCTGAAAGTATCATCAAGATTGGGTGAAAAATGTTTGGTGAGATTTCAGGAAACTCGTAGTTTTTTGGAAGCTTGGCAACCCCTTTCAATGAAAGTGATTCTCGTCAGTCTCTCCTTCGGGCTACTTCAATAGGACACAAACCATAGCGATAGAACTTTGAACTACATTATTGTGCCAAGTTTCAAAGAGCTAGCACAAACCGTGTTTGATTTAGAGTTCCAACTACATGTATCCATATAGGAGAAAACAGAGTGAAACCTAAACATGGAAACGGTTACTGCAAAGGAACGGTTTGACCTAGAAGAACGAAATGTGGTGAGCCAAGGTGTGATTGGATTACTGATCATTACCTGCAAGTATCATCAAGATTGGTGAAAAAATGTTTGGTGAGATTTCAGGAAACTCATAGTTTTTGGGAATCTTGGCAACCCCTTTCAATGAAAGTGATTCTCGTCAGTCTATGCTTGCGGCTACTTCAATAGGACACAAACCATAGCCATAGAACTTGGAACTACATTATTGTGCCAAGTTTCAAAGAGCTAGCACAAACCGTGTTTCATTTAGAGTTCCAACTACATGTATCCATATAGGAGAAACAGAGTGAAGCCTAAACATGAAAACGGTTACTGCAAGGAACGGTTTAACCTAGAAGAACGAAATTTGGTGAGCCAAGTGGGATTGGTGTACTGATCATGACCTGCAAGTATCATCAAGATTGGGTGAAAAAATGTTTGCTGAGATTTCAGGAAACTCGTAGTTTTTGGGAAGCTTGGCAACCCCTTTCAATGAAAGTGATTCTCGTCAGTCTCTGCTTGGGGCTACTTCAATAGGACACAAACCATAGCCATAGAACTCGGAACTACAATTATTGTGCCAAGTTTCAAAGAGCTAGCACAAACCGTGTTTGATTTAGAGTTCCAACTACATGTATCCATATAGGAGAAATAGAGTGAAACCTAAACATGAAAACGGTTACTGCAAAGGAACGTTTAACCTAGAAGAACGAAATTTGGTGAGCCAAGTGGGATTGTGTACTGATCATTACCTGCAAGTATCATCAAGATTGGGTGAAAAAATGTTTGCTGAGATTTCAGGAAACTCGTAGTTTTGGGGAAGCTTGGCAACCCCTTTCAATGAAAGTGATTCTCGTCAGTCTTCTGCTTGGGGCTACTTCAATAGGACACAAACCATAGCCATAGAACTTGGAACTACATTATTGTGCCAAGTTTCAAAGAATTAGCACAAACCGTGTTTTGATTTAGAGTTCCAACTGCATGTATCCATATAGGAGAAAACAGAGTGAAACCTAAACATGAAAACGGTTACTGCAAAGGAACGGTTTAACCTAGAAGAACGAAATTTGGTGAGCCAAGTGGATTGGATTACTGATCATTACCTGCAAGTATCATCAAGATTGGTGAAAAAATGTTTGCTGAGATTTCAGGAAACTCGTAGTTTTTTGGAAGCTTGGCAACCCCTTTCAATGAAAGTGATTCTCGTCAGTCTCTGCTTGGGGCTACTTCAATAGGACAAAAACCATAGCGAAAGAACTTGGAACTACATTATTGTGCCAAGTTTCAAAGAGCTAGCAGAAACCGTGTTTGATTTAGAGTTCCAACTACATGTATCCATATAGGAGAAAACAGAGTGAAACCTAAACATGAAAACGGTTACTGCAAAGGAACGGTTTAACCTAGATGAACGAAATTTGGTGAGCCAAGTGGGATTGGATTACTGATCATTACCTGCAAGTATCATCAAGATTGGTGAAAAAATGTTTGCTGAGATTTCAGGAAACTCGTAGTTTTTTGGAAGCTTGGCAACCCCTTTCAATGAAAGTGATTCTCGTCAGTCTCTGCTTGGGGCTAATTCAATAGGACACAAAATATAGCGATAGAACTTGGAACTACATTATTGTGCCAAGTTTCAAAGAGCTAGCACAAACCTTGTTTGATTTAGAGTTCCAACTACATGTATCCATATAGGAGAAAACAGAGTGAAACCTAAACATGAAAACGGTTACTGCAAAGGAACGGTTTAACCTAGAAGAACGAAATTTGGTGAGCCAAGTGGGATTGGATTACTGATCATTACCTGCAAGTATCATCAAGATTGGTGAAAAAATGTTTGCTGAGATTTCAGGAACTCGTAGTTTTTTGGAAGCTTGGCAACCCCTTTCAATGAAAGTGATTCTCGTCAGTCTCTGCTTGGGGCTACTTCAATAGGACACAAAACATAGCGATAGAACTTGGAAGTACATTATTGTGCCAAGTTTCAAAGAGCTAGCACAAACCGTGTTTGATTTAGAGTTCCAACTACATGTATCCATATAGGAGAAAATAGAGTGAAACCTAAACATGAAAACTGTTACTGCAAAGGAACGGTTTAACCTAGAAGAACGAAATTTGGTGAGCCAAGTGGGATTGGTGTACTGATCATTACCTGCAAGTATCATCAAGATTGGGTGAAAAAATGTTTGCTAAAGTTTCAGGAAATCGTAGTTTTTTGGAAGCTTGGCAACCCCTTTCAATGAAAGTGATTATCGTCAGTCTCTGCTTGGGGCTACTTCAATAGGACACAAACCATAGCTATAGAACTTGGAACTATATTATTGTGCCAAGTTTCAAAGAGCTAGCACAAACCGTGTTTGATTTAGATTTCCAACTACATGTATCCATATAGGAGAAAACAGAGTGAAACCTAAACATGAAAACGGTTACTGCAAAGGAACGGTTTAACCTAGAAGAACGAAATTTGGTGAGCCAAGTGGGATTGGTGTACTGATCATGACTTGCAAGTATCATCAAGATTGGGTGAAAAAATGTTTGCTGAGATTTCACGAAACTCGTCGTTTTTTGGAAGCTTGGCAACCCCTTTCAATGAAAGTGATTCTCGTCAGTCTCTGCTTGGGGCTACTTCAATAGGACACAAACCATAGCGATAGAACTTGGAACTACATTATTGTGCCAAGTTTCAAAGAGCTAGCACAAACCGTGTTTGATTTAGAGTTCCAACTACATGTATCCATATAGGAGAAAACAGAGTGAAACCTAAACATGGAAACGGTTACTGCAAAGGAACGGTTTGACCTAGATGAACAAAATTTGGTGAGCCGAGTGTGATTGGATTACTGATCATTACCTGCAAGTATCATCAAGATTGGTGAAAAAATGTTTGGTGAGATTTCAGGAAACTCATAGTTTTTGGGAATCTTGGCAACCCCTTTCAATGAAAGTGATTCTCGTCAGTCTCTGCTTCGGGCTACTTCAATAGGACACAAACCATAGCCATAGAACTAGGAACTACATTATTGTGCCAAGTTTCAAAGAGCTAGCACAAACCGTGTTTCATTTAGAGTTCCAACTACATGTATCCATATAGGAGAAAACAGAGTGAAACCTAAACATGAAAACGGTTACTGCAAAGGAACGGTTTAACCTAGAAGAACGAAAATTGGTGAGCCAAGTGGGATTGGTGTACTGATCATTACCTGCAAGTATCAACAAGATTGGGTGAAAAAATGTTTGCTGAGATTTCAGGAAACTCGTAGTTTTACGGATGCTTGGTAACCCCTTTCAATGGGAGTGATTCTCGTCAGTCTCTGCTTGGGGCTACTTCAATAGGACACAAACCATAGCGATAGAACTTGGAACTATATTATTGTGCCAAGTTTCAAAGAATTAGCACAAACCGTGTTTGATTTAGAGTTCCAACTACATGTATCCATATAGGAGAAAACAGAGTGAAACCTAAACATGAAAACGTTACTGGAAAAGGAACGGTTTAACCTAGAAGAACGAAATTTACTGAGCCAAGTAGGATTGGATTACTGATCATTACCTGCAAGTATCATCAAGATTGGTGAAAAAATGTTTGCTGAGATTTCAGGAAACTCGTAGTTTTTTGGAAGCTTGGCAACCCCTTTCAATGAAAGTGATTCTCGTCAGTCTCTGCTTGGGGCTACTTCAATAGGACACAAAACATAGCGATAGAACTTGGAACTACATTATTGTGCCAAGTTTCAAAGAGCTAGCACAAACCGTGTTTGATTTAGAGTTCCAACTACATGTATCCATATAGGAGAAAACAGAGTGAAACCTAAACATGAAAACGGTTACTGCAAAGGAACGGTTTAACCTAGAAGAACAAAATTTGGTGAGCCAAGTGGGATTGGTGTCCTGATCATTACCTGAAAGTATCATCAAGATTGGGTGAAAAAATGTTTGGTGAGATTTCAGGAAACTCGTAGTTTTTTGGAAGCTTGGCAACCCCTTTCAATGAAAGTGATTCTCGTCAGTCTCTCCTTCGGGCTACTTCAATAGGACAAAAACCATAGCGATAGAACTTGGAACTACATTATTGTGCCAAGTTTCAAAGAGCTAGCACAAACCGTGTTTGATTTAGAGTTCCAACTACATGTATCCATATAGGAGAAAACAGAGTGAAACCTAAACATGGAAACGGTTACTGCAAAGGAACGGTTTGACCTAGAAGAACGAAATGTGGTGAGCCAAGTGTGATTGGATTACTGATCATTACCTGCAAGTATCATCAAATTGGGTGAAAAAATGTTTGGTGAGATTTCAGGAAACTCATAGTTTTTGGGAATCTTGGCAACCCCTTTCAATGAAAGTGATTCTCGTCAGTCTCTGCTTGCGGCTACTTCAATAGGACACAAACCATAGCCATAGAACTTGGAACTACATTATTGTGCCAAGTTTCAAAGAGCTAGCACAAACCGTGTTTGATTTAGAGTTCCAACTACATCTATCCATATAGGAGAAAACAGAGTGAAACCTAAACATGAAATCGGTTACTGCAAAGGAACGGTTGAACCTAGAAGAACGAAATTTGGTGAGCCAAGTGGGATTGGATTACTGA
This sequence comes from Urocitellus parryii, assembly GCF_045843805.1. NCBI lineage: Eukaryota > Metazoa > Chordata > Mammalia > Rodentia > Sciuridae > Urocitellus > Urocitellus parryii. The sequence goes on from NW_027553522.1 coordinate 23,607, forward strand.
TCATGACCTGCAAGAATCATCAATATTGGGTGAAAAAATGTTTGCTGAGATTTCAGGAAACTCGTAGTTTTTTGGAAGCTTGGCAACCCCTTTCAATGAATGTGATTATCGTCAGTCTCTGCTTGGGGCTACTTCAATAGGACACAAACCATAGCGATAGAACTTGGAACTACATTATTGTGCCAAGTTTCAAAGAGCTAGCACAAACCGTGTTTGATTTAGAGTTCCAACTACATGTATCCATATAGGAGAAAACAGAGTGAAACCTAAACATGAAAACGGTTACTGCAAAGGAACGGTTTAACCTAGAAGAACGAAATTTGGTGAGCCAAGTGGGATTGGTGTACTGATCATTACCTGCAAGTATCATCACGATTGGGTGAAAAAATGTTTGCTGAGATTTCAGGAAACTCGTAGTTTTACGGATGCTTGGCAACCCCCTTTCAATGGAAGTGATTCTCGTCAGTCTCTGCTTGGGGCTACTTCAATAGGACACAAACCATAGCGATAGAACTTGGAACTACATTATTGTGCCAAGTTTCAAAGAATTAGCACAAACCGTGTTTGATTTAGAGTTCCAACTACATGTATCCATATAGGAGAAAACAGAGTGAAACCCTAAACATGAAAACGGTTCCTGCAAAGGAACGGTTGAACCTAGAAGAACGAAATTTACTGAGCCAAGTGGGATTGGATTACTGATCATTACCTGCAAGTATCATCAAGATTGGTGAAAAAATGTTTGCTGAGATTTCAGGAAACTCGTAGTTTTTTGGAAGCTTGGCAACCCCTTTCAATGAAAGTGATTCTCGTCAGTCTCTGCTTGGGGCTACTTCAATAGGACACAAACCATATCCATAGAACTTGGAACTACATTACTGTGACAAGTTTCAAAGAGCTAGCACAAACCGTGTTTGATTTAGAGTTCCAACTACATGTATCCATATAGGAGAAAACAGAGTGAAACCTAAACATGAAAACGGTTACTGCAAAGGAACGGTTTAACCTAGAAGAACAAAATTTGGTGAGCCAAGTGGGATTGGTGTACTGATCATTACCTGAAAGTATCATCAAGATTGGGTGAAAAATGTTTGGTGAGATTTCAGGAAACTCGTAGTTTTTTGGAAGCTTGGCAACCCCTTTCAATGAAAGTGATTCTCGTTAGTCTCTCCTTCGGGCTACTTCAATAGGACAAAAACCATAGTGATAGAACTTGGAACTACATTATTGTGCCAAGTTTGAAAGAGCTAGCACAAACCGTCTTTGATTTAGAGTTCCAACTACATGTATCCATATAGGAGAAAACAGAGTGAAACCTAAACATGAAAACGGTTACTGCAAAGGAACGGTTTAACCTAGAAGAACGAAATTTGGTGAGCCAAGTGGGATTGGTGTACTGATCATTATCTGGAAGTATCATCAAGATTGGTGAAAAAATGTTTGCTGAGATTTCAGGAAACTCGTAGTTTTTGGGAAGCTTGTCAACCCCTTTCAATGAAGTGATTCTCGTCAGTCTCTGCTTGCGGCTACTTCAATAGGACACAAACCATAGCCATAGAACTTGGAACTACATTATTGTGCCAAGTTTCAAAGAGCTAGCACAAACCGTGTTTGATTTACAAGTTCCAACTACATGTATCCATATAGGAGAAAACAGAGTGAAACCTAAACATGAAAACGGTTACTGCAAAGGAACGGTTTAACCTAGAAGAACGAAATTTGGTGAGCCAAGTGGGATTGGTGTACAGATCATGACCTGCAAGTATCATCAAGATTGGGTAAAAAAATGTTTGCTGAGATTTCAGGAAACTCGTAGTTTTTTGGAAGCTTGGCAACCCCTTTCAATGAAAGTGATTCTCGTCAGTCTCTGCTTGGGGCTACTTCAATAGGACACAAACCATAGCGATAGAACTTGGAAACTATATTATTGTGCCAAGTTTCAAAGAATTAGCACAAACCGTGTTTGATTTAGAGTTCCAACTACATGTATCCATATAGGAGAAAACAGAGTGAAACCTAAACATGAAAACGGTTACTGCAAAGGAACGGTTTAACCTAGAAGAACGAAATTTACTGAGCCAAGTAGGATTGGATTACTGATCATTACCTGCAAGTATCATCAAGATTGGTGAAAAAATGTTTGCTGAGATTTCAGGAAACTCGTAGTTTTTTGGAAGCTTGGCAACCCCTTTCAATGAAAGTGATTCTCGTCAGTCTCTGCTTGGGGCTACTTCAATAGACACAAAACATAGCGATAGAACTTGGAACTACATTATTGTGCCAAGTTTCAAAGAGCTAGCACAAACCGTGTTTGGATTTAGAGTTCCAACTACATGTATCCATATAGGAGAAAACAGAGTGAAACCTAAACATGAAAACGGTTACTGCAAAGGAACGGTTTAACCTAGAAGAACAAAATTTGGTGAGCCAAGTGGGATTGGTGTCCTGATCATTACCTGAAAGTATCATCAAGATTGGGTGAAAAAATGTTTGGTGAGATTTCAGGAAACTCGTAGTTTTTTGGAAGCTTGGCAACCCCTTTCAATGAAAGTGATTCTCGTTAGTCTCTCCTTCGGGCTACTTCAATAGGACAAAAACCATAGCGATAGAACTTGGAACTACATTATTGTGCCAAGTTCAAAGAGCTAGCACAAACCGTCTTTGATTTAGAGTTCCAACTACATGTATCCATATAGGAGAAAACAGAGTGAAACCTAAACATGGAAACGGTTACTGCAAAGGAACGGTTTGACCTAGATGAACGAAATTTGGTGAGCCGAGTGTGATTGGATTACTGATCATTACCTGCAAGTATCATCAAGATTGGTGAAAAAATGTTTGGTGAGATTTCAGGAAACTCATAGTTTTTGGGAATCTTGGCAACCCCTTTCAATGAAAGTGATTCTCGTCAGTCTCTGCTTCGGGCTACTTCAATAGGACACAAACCATAGCCATAGAACTAGGAACTACATTATTGTGCCAAGTTTCAAAGAGCTAGCACAAACCGTGTTTCATTTAGAGTTCCAACTACATGTATCCATATAGGAGAAAATAGAGTGAAACCTAAACATGAAACGGTTACTGCAAAGAACGGTTTAACCTAGAAGAACGAAAATTGGTGAGCCAAGTGGGATTGGTGTACTGATCATTACCTGCAAGTATCAACAAGATTGGGTGAAAAATGTTTGCTGAGATTTCAGGAAACTCGTAGTTTTACGGATGCTTGGTAACCCCTTTCAATGGAAGTGATTCTCGTCAGTCTCTGCTTGGGGCTACTTCAATAGGACACAAACCATAGCGATAGAACTTGGAACAATATTATTGTGCCAAGTTTCAAAGAATTAGCACAAACCGTGTTTGATTTAGAGTTCCAACTACATGTATCCATATAGGAGAAAAACAGAGTGAAACCTAAACATGAAAACGGTTACTGCAAAGGAACGGTTTAACCTAGAAGAACGAAATTTGGTGAGCCAAGTGGGATTGGATTACTGATCATTACCTGCAAGTATCATCAAGATTGGTGAAAAAATGTTTGCTGAGATTTCAGGAAACTCGTAGTTTTTTGGAAGCTTGGCAACCCCTTTCAATGAAAGTGATTCTCGTCAGTCTCTGCTTGGGGCTACTTCAATAGGACACAAAACATAGCGATAGAACTTGGAACTACATTATTGTGCCAAGTTTCAAAGAGCTAGCACAAACCGTGTTTGATTTAGAGTTCCAACTACATGTATCCATATAGGAGAAAACAGAGTGAAACCTAAACATGAAAAAGGTTACTGCAAAGGAACGGTTTAACCTAGAAGAACAAAATTTGGTGAGCCAAGTGGGAATGGTGTACTGATCATTACCTGCAAGTATCATCAAGATTGGGTGAAAAAATGTTTGGTGAGATTTCAGGAAACTCGTAGTTTTTTGGAAGCTTGGCAACCCCTTTCAATGAAGTGATTCTCGTCAGTCTCTCCTTCGGGCTACTTCAATAGGACAAAAACCATAGCGATAGAACTTGGAACTACATTATTGTGCCAAGTTTCAAAGAGCTAGCACAAACCGTGTTTGATTTAGAGTTCCAACTACATGTATCCATATAGGAGAAAACAGAGTGAAACCTAAACATGGAAACGGTTACTGCAAAGGAACGGTTTGACCTAGAAGAACGAAATGTGGTGAGCCAAGTGTGATTGGATTACTGATCATTACCTGCAAGTATCATCAAATTGGTGAAAAAATGTTTGGTGAGATTTCAGGAAACTCATAGTTTTTGGGAATCTTGGCAACCCCTTTCAATGAAAGTGATTCTCGTCAGTCTCTGCTTGCGGCTACTTCAATAGGACACAAACCATAGCCATAGAACTTGGAACTACATTATTGTGCCAAGTTTCAAAGAGCTAGCACAAACCGTGTTTGATTTAGAGTTCCAACTACATGTATCCATATAGGAGAAAACAGAGTGAAACCTAAACATGAAATCGGTTACTGCAAAGGAACGGTTGAACCTAGAAGAACGAAATTTGGTGAGCCAAGTGGGATTGGATTACTGATCATGACCTGCAAGAATCATCAAGATTGGGTGAAAAAATGTTTGCTGAGATTTCAGGAAACTCGTAGTTTTTTGGAAGCTTGGCAACCCCTTTCAATGAAATGTGATTATCGTCAGTCTCTGCTTGGGGCTACTTCAATAGGACACAAACCATAGCGATAGAACTTGGAACTACATTATTGTGCCAAGTTTCAAAGAGCTAGCACAAACCGTGTTTGATTTAGAGTTCCAACTACATGTATCCATATAGGAGAAAACAGAGTGAAACCTAAACATGAAAACGGTTACTGCAAAGGAACGGTTTAACCTAGAAGAACGAAATTTGGTGAGCCAAGTGGGATTGGTGTACTGATCATTACTTGCAAGTATCATCAAGATTGGGTGAAAAAATGTTTGCTGAGATTTCATTAAACTCGTAGTTTTTTGGAAGCTTGGCAACCCCTTTCAATGAAAGTGATTCTCGTCAGTCTCTGCTTGGGGCTACTTCAATAGGACACAAACCGTAGCGATAGAACAATGAACTACATTATTGTGCCAAGTTTCAACGAGCTAGCACAAACCGTGTTTGATTTAGAGTTCCAACTACATGTATCCATATAGGAGAAAATAGAGTGAAACCTAAACATGAAAACGGTTACTGCAAAGGAACGGTTTAACCTAGAAGAACGAAAATTGGTGAGCCAAGTGGGATTGGTGTACTGATCATTACCTGCAAGTATCATCACGATTGGGTGAAAAAATGTTTGCTGAGATTTCAGGAAACTCGTAGTTTTACGGATGCTTGGCAACCCCTTTCAATGGAAGTGATTCTCGTCAGTCTCTGCTTGGGGCTACTTCAATAGGACACAAACCATAGCGATAGAACTTGGAACTACATTATTGTGCCAAGTTTCAAAGAATTAGCAAAAACCGTGTTTGATTTAGAGTTCCAACTACATGTATCCATATAGGAGAAAACAGAGTGAAACCTAAACATGAAAACGGTTCCTGCAAAGGAACGGTTGAACCTAGAAGAACGAAATTTACTGAGCCAAGTGGGATTGGATTACTGATCATTACCTGCCAAGTATCATCAAGATTGGTGAAAAAATGTTTGCTGAGATTTCAGGAAACTCGTAGTTTTTTGGAAGCTTGGCAACCCCTTTCAATGAAAGTGATTCTCGTCAGTCTCTGCTTGGGGCTACTTCAATAGGACACAAAGCATATCCATAGAACTTGGAACTACATTACTGTGACAAGTTTCAAAGAGCTAGCACAAACCGTGTTTGATTTAGAGTTCCAACTACATGTATCCATATAGGAGAAAACAGAGTGAAACCTAAACATGAAAACGGTTACTGCAAAGGAACGGTTTAACCTAGGAAGAACAAAATTTGGTGAGCCAAGTGGGATTGGTGTACTGATCATTACCTGAAAGTATCATCAAGATTGGGTGAAAAAATGTTTGGTGAGATTTCAGGAAACTCGTAGTTTTTGGGAAGCTTGTCAACCCCTTTCAATGAAAGTGATTCTCGTCAGTCTCTGCTTGCGGCTACTTCAATAGGACACAAACCATAGCCATAGAACTTGGAACTACATTATTGTGCCAAGTTTCAAAGAGCTAGCACAAACCGTGTTTGATTTACAGTTCCAACTACATGTATCCATATAGGAGAAAACAGAGTGAAACCTAAACATGAAAACGGTTACTGCAAAGGAACGGTTTTAACCTAGAAGAACGAAATTTGGTGAGCCAAGTGGGATTGGTGTACTGATCATGACCTGCAAGTATCATCAAGATTGGGTAAAAAAATGTTTGCTGAGATTTCAGGAAACTCGTAGTTTTTTGGAAGCTTGGCAACCCCTTTCAATGAAAGTGATTCTCGTCAGTCTCTGCTTGGGGCTACTTCAATAGGACACAAACCGTAGCGATAGAACTAGGAACTACATTATTGTGCCAAGTTTCAACGAGCTAGCACAAACCGTGTTTGATTTAGAGTTCCAAATACATGTATCCATATAGGAGAAAATAGAGTGAAACCTAAACATGAAAACGGTTACTGCAAAGGAACGGTTTAACCTAGAAGAACGAAAATTGGTGAGCCAAGTGGGATTGGTGTACTGATCATTACCTGAAAGTATCATCAAGATTGGGTGAAAAAATGTTTGCTGAGATTTCAGGAAACTTGTAGTTTTACGGATGCTTGGCAACCCCTTTCAATGGAAGTGATTCTCGTCAGTCTCTGCTTGGGCTACTTCAATAGGACACAAACCATAGCGATAGAACTTGGAACTACATTATTGTGCCAAGTTTCAAAGAATTAGCACAAACCGTGTTTGATTTAGAGTTCCAACTACATGTATCCATATAGGAGAAAACAGAGTGAAACCTAAACATGAAAACGGTTACTGCAAAGGAACGGTTTAACCTAGAAGAACGAAATTTGGTGAGCCAAGTGGGATTGGATTACTGATCATTACCTGCAAGTATCATCAAGATTGGTGAAAAAATGTTTGCTGAGATTTCAGGAAACTCGTAGTTTTTTGGAAGCTTGGCAACCCCTTTCAATGAAAGTGATTCTCGTCAGTCTCTGCTTGGGGCTACTTCAATAGGACACAAACCATATCCATAGAACTTGGAACTACATTACTGTGACAAGTTTCAAAGAGCTAGCACAAACCTTGTTTGATTTAGAGTTCCAACTACATGTATCCATATAGGAGAAAACAGAGTGAAACCTAAACATGAAAACGGTTACTGCAAAGGAACGGTTTAACCTAGAAGAACAAAATTTGGTGAGCCAAGTGGGATTGGTGTACTGATCATTACCTGAAAGTATCATCAAGATTGGGTGAAAAAATGTTTGGTGAGATTTCAGGAAACTCGTAGTTTTTGGAAGCTTGGCAAACCCTTTCAATGAAAGTGATTCTCGTTAGTCTCTCCTTCGGGCTACTTCAATAGGACAAAAACCATAGTGATAGAACTTGGAACTACATTATTGTGCCAAGTTTGAAAGAGCTAGCACAAACCGTCTTTGATTTAGAGTTCCAACTACATGTATCCATATAGGAGAAAACAGAGTGAAACCTAAACATGAAAACGGTTACTGCAAAGGAACGGTTTAACCTAGAAGAACGAAATTTGGTGAGCCAAGTGGGATTGGTGTACTGATCATTATCTGGAAGTATCATCAAGATTGGTGAAAAAATGTTTGCTGAGATTTCAGAAACTCGTAGTTTTTGGGAAGCTTGTCAACCCCTTTCAATGAAAGTGATTCTCGTCAGTCTCTGCTTGCGGCTACTTCAATAGGACACAAACCATAGCCATAGAACTTGGAACTACATTATTGTGCCAAGTTTCAAAGATCTAGCACAAACCGTGTTTGATTTACAGTTCCAACTACATGTATCCATATAGGAGAAAACAGAGTGAAACCTAAACATGAAAACGGTTACTGCAAAGGAACGGTTTAACCTAGAAGAACGAAATTTGGTGAGCCAAGTGGGATTGGTGTACTGATCATTACCTGCAAGTATCATCAAGATTGGGTGAAAAAATGTTTGCTGAGATTTCAGGAAACTCGTAGTTTTTTGGAAGCTTGGCAACCCCTTTCAATAGAAGTGATTCTCGTCAGTCTCTGCTTGGGGCTACTTCAATAGGAACACAACCATAGCGATAGAACTTGGAACTACATTATTGTGCCAAGTTTCAAAGAATTAGCACAAACCGTGTTTGATTTAGAGTTCCAACTACATGTATCCATATAGGAGAAAACAGAGTGAAACCTAAACATGAAAACGGTTACTGCAAAGGAACGGTTTAACCTAGAAGAACGAAATTTTGGTGAGCCAAGTGGGATTGGATTACTGATCATTACCTGCAAGTATCATCAAGATTGGTGAAAAAATGTTTGCTGAGATTTCAGGAAACTCGTAGTTTTTTGGAAGCTTGGCAACCCCTTTCAATGAAAGTGATTCTCGTCAGTCTCTGCTTGGGGCTACTTCAATAGGACACAAAATATAGCGATAGAACTTGGAACTACATTATTGTGCCAAGTTTCAAAGAGCTAGCACAAACCGTGTTTGATTTAGAGTTCCAACTACATGTATCCATATAGGAGAAAACAGAGTGAAACCTAAACATGAAAACGGTTACTGCAAAGGAACGGTTTAACCTAGAAGAACGAAATTTGGTGAGCCAAGTGGGATTGGTGTACTGATCATGACCTGCAAGTATCATCAAGATTGGGTAAAAAATGTTTGCTGAGATTTCAGGAAACTCGTAGTTTTTTGGAAGCTTGGCAACCCCTTTCAATGAAAGTGATTCTCGTCAGTCTCTGCTTGGGGCTACTTCAATAGGACACAAACCGTAGTGATAGAACTAGGAACTACATTATTGTGCCAAGTTTCAACGAGCTAGCACAAACCGTGTTTGATTTAGAGTTCCAACTACATGTATCCATATAGGAGAAAATAGAGTGAAACCTAAACATGAAAACGGTTACTGCAAAGGAACGGTTTAACCTAGAAGAACGAAAATTGGTGAGCCAAGTGGGATTGGTGTACTGATCATTACCTGAAAGTATCATCAAGATTGGGTGAAAAATGTTTGCTGAGATTTCAGGAAACTCGTAGTTTTTTGGAAGCTTGGCAACCCCTTTCAATGGAAGTGATTCTCGTCAGTCTCTGCTTGGGGCTACTTCAATAGGACACAAACCATAGCGATAGAACTTGGAACTACATTATTGTGCCAAGTTTCAAAGAGCTAGCACAAACCGTGTTTGATTTAGAGTTCCAACTACATGTATCCATATAGGAGAAAACAGAGTGAAACCTAAACATGAAAACGGTTTACTGCAAAGGAACGGTTTAACCTAGAAGACCAAAATTTGGTGAGCCAAGTGGGATTGGTGTACTGATCATTACCTGAAAGTATCATCAAGATTGGGTGAAAAAATGTTTGGTGAGATTTCAGGAAACTCGTAGTTTTTTGGAAGCTTGGCAACCCCTTTCAATGAAAGTGATTCTCGTTAGTCTCTCCTTCGGGCTACTTCAATAGGACAAAAACCATAGCGATAGAACTTGGAACTACATTATTGTGCCAAGTTTCAAAGAGCTAGCACAAACCGTCTTTGATTTAGAGTTCCAACTACATGTATCCATATAGGAGAAAACAGAGTGAAACCTAAACATGGAAACGGTTACTGCAAAGGAACGGTTTGACCTAGATGAACGAAATTTGGTGAGCCAAGTGTGATTGGATTACTGATCATTACCTGCAAGTATCATCAAGATTGGTGAAAAAATGTTTGGTGAGATTTCAGGAAACTCATAGTTTTTGGGAATCTTGGCAACCCCTTTCAATGAAAGTGATTCTCGTCAGTCTCTGCTTGCGGCTACTTCAATAGGACACAAACCATAGCCATAGAACTTGGAACTACATTATTGTGCCAAGTTTCAAAGAGCTAGCACAAACCGTGTTTGATTTAGAGTTCCAACTACATGTATCCATATAGGAGAAAACAGAGTGAAACCTAAACATGAAAACGGTTACTGCAAAGGAACGGTTGAACCTAGAAGAACGAAATTTGGTGAGCCAAGTGGGATTGGATTACTGATCATTACCTGCAAGTATCATCAAGATTGGGTGAAAAAATGTTTGCTGAGATTTCAGGAAACTCGTAGTTTTACAGATGCTTGGCAACCCCTTTCAATGGAAGTGATTCTCGTCAGTCTCTGCTTGGGGCTACTTCAATAGGACACAAACCATAGCGATAGAACTTGGAACTACATTATTGTGCCAAGTTTCAAAGAATTAGCACAAACCGTGTTTGATTTAGAGTTCCAACTACATGTATCCCTATAGGAGAAAACAGAGTGAAACCTAAACATGAAAACGGTTACTGCAAAGGAACGGTTTAACCTAGAAGAACGAAATTTACTGAGCCAAGTGGGATTGGATTACTGATCATTACCTGCAAGTATCATCAAGATTGGTGAAAAAATGTTTGCTGAGATTTCAGGAAACTCGTAGTTTTTTGGAAGCTTGGCAACCCCTTTCAATGAAAGTGATTCTCGTCAGTCTCTGCTTGGGGCTACTTCAATAGGACACAAAACATAGCGATAGAACTTGGAACTACATTATTGTGCCAAGTTTCAAAGAGCTAGCACAAACCGTGTTTGATTTAGAGTTCCAACTACATGTATCCATATAGGAGAAAACAGAGTGAAACCTAAACATGAAAACGGTTACTGCAAAGGAACGCTTTAACCTAGAAGAACAAAATTTGGTGAGCCAAGTGGGATTGGTGTACTGATCATTACCTGAAAGTATCATCAAGATTGGGTGAAAAAATGTTTGGTGAGATTTCAGGAAACTCGTAGTTTTTTGGAAGCTTGGCAACCCCTTTCAATGAAAGTGATTCTCGTTAGTCTCTCCTTCGGGCTACTTCAATAGGACAAAAACCATAGCGATAGAACTTGGAACTACATTATTGTGCCAAGTTTCAAAGAGCTAGCACAAACCGTCTTTGATTTAGAGTTCCAACTACATGTATCCATATAGGAGAAAACAGAGTGAAACCTAAACATGGAAACGGTTACTGCAAAGGAACGGTTGAACCTAGAAGAACGAAATTTGGTGAGCCAAGTGGGATTGGATTACTGATCATTACCTGCAAGTATCATCAAGATTGGGTGAAAAAATGTTTGCTGAGATTTCAGGAAACTCGTAGTTTTACAGATGCTTGGCAACCCCTTTCAATGGAAGTGATTCTCGTCAGTCTCTGCTTGGGGCTACTTCAATAGGACACAAACCATAGCGATAGAACTTGGAACTACATTATTGTGCCAAGTTTCAAAGAATTAGCACAAACCGTGTTTGATTTAGAGTTCCAACTACATGTATCCCTATAGGAGAAAACAGAGTGAAACCGAAACATGAAAACGGTTACTGCAAAGGAACGGTTTAACCTAGAAGAACGAAATTTACTGAGCCAAGTGGGATTGGATTACTGATCATTACTGCAAGTATCATCAAGATTGGGTGAAAAAATGTTTGCTGAGATTTTCAGGAATCTCGTAGTTTTTTGGAAGCTTGGCAACCCCTTTCAATGAAAGTGATTCTCGTCAGTCTCTGCTTGGGGCTACTTCAATAGGACACAAAACATAGCGATAGAACTTGGAACTACATTATTGTGCCAAGTTTCAAAGAGCTAGCACAAACCGTGTTTGATTTAGAGTTCCAACTACATGTATCCATATAGGAGAAAACAGAGTGAAACCTAAACATGAAAACGGTTACTGCAAAGGAACGCTTTAACCTAGAAGAACAAAATTTGGTGAGCCTAGTGGGATTGGTGTACTGATCATTACCTGAAAGTATCATCAAGATTGGGTGAAAAAATGTTTGGTGAGATTTCAGGAAACTCGTAGTTTTTTGGAAGCTTGGCAACCCCTTTCAATGAAAGTGATTCTCGTTAGTCTCTCCTTCGGGCTACTTCAATAGGACAAAAACCATAGCGATAGAACTTGGAACTACATTATTGTGCCAAGTTTCAAAGAGCTAGCACAAACCGTCTTTGATTTAGAGTTCCAACTACATGTATCCATATAGGAGAAAACAGAGTGAAACCTAAACATGGAAACGGTTACTGCAAAGGAACGGTTTGACCTAGATGAACGAAATTTGGTGAGCCAAGTGTGATGGATTACTGATAATTACCTGCAAGTATCATCAAGATTGGTGAAAAAATGTTTGGTGAGATTTCAGGAAACTCATAGTTTTTTGGACTCTTGGCAACCCCTTTCAATGAAAGTGATTCTCGTCAGTCTCTACTTGCGGCTACTTCAATAGGACACAAGCCATAGCCATAGAACTTGGAACTACATTATTGTGCCAAGTTTCAAAGAGCTAGCACAAAACCATGTTTGATTTAGAGTTCCAACTACATGTATCCATATAGGAGAAAACAGAGTGAAAATTAAACATGAAAACGGTTACTGCAAAGGAACGGTTGAACCTAGAAGAACGAAATTTGGTGAGCCAAGTGGGATTGGATTACTGATCATTACCTGCAAGTATCATCAAGATTGGGTGAAAAAATATTTGGTGATATTTCAGGAAACTCGTAGTTTTTTGGAAGCTTGGGAACCCTTTCAATTAATGTGATTATCGTCAGTCTCTGCTTGGGGCTACTTCAATAGGACACAAACCATAGCCATAGAACTTGGAACTACATTATTGTGCCAAGTTTCAAAGAGCTAGCACAAACCGTGTTTGATTTAGAGTTCCAACTACATGTATCCATATAGGAGAAAACAGAGTGAAACCTAAACATGAAAACGGTTACTGCAAAGGAACGGTTTAACCTAGAAGAACGAAATTTGGTGAGCCAAGTGGGATTGGTGTACTGATCATGACCTGCAAGTATCATCAAGATTGGGTGAAAAAAATGTTTGCTGAGATTTCAGGAAACTCGTAGTTTTTTGGAAGCTTGGCAACCCCTTTCAATGAAAGTGATTCTCGTCAGTCTCTGCTTGGGGCTACTTCAATAGGACACAAACCATAGCCATAGAACTAGGAACTACATTATTGTGCCAAGTTTCAAAGAGCTAGCACAAACCGTCTTTGATTTAGAGTTCCAACTACATGTATCCATATAGGAGAAAATAGAGTGAAACCTAAACATGAAAACGGTTACTGCAAAGGAACGGTTTAACCTAGAAGAACGAAAATTGGTGAGCCAAGTGGGATTGGTGTACTGATCATTACCTGAAAGTATCATCAAGATTGGGTGAAAAAATGTTTGCTGAGATTTCAGGAAACTTGTAGTTTTACGATGCTTGGCAACCCTTTCAATGGAAGTGATTCTCGTCAGTCTCTGCTTGGGGCTACTTCAATAGGACACAAACCATAGCGATAGAAGTTGGAACTACATTATTGTGCCAAGTTTCAAAGAATTAGCACAAACCGTGTTTGATTTAGAGTTCCAACTACATGTATCCATATAGGAGAAAACAGAGTGAAACCTAAACATGAAAACGGTTACTGCAAAGGAACGGTTTAACCTAGAAGAACGAAATTTGGTGAGCCAATTGGGATTGGATTACTGATCATTACTGCAAGTATCATC